>NC_079192.1:49237018-49504825 GCF_029499605.1 Hyla sarda | reverse complement strand
TGGCTATTGCAAAATGGATCTAGTGCTATGGATCTAACAGGATCTCATCCAGCGCATGGCCCTCGGGAATATTCCTGCGTGGGCATGGATTAGACCTGATGTTGTTATGCCAGACGGTAGTCTTGCTATTTCTCATTTCATGGTTGCCACGGCTCACACTCAGTACCCCCACTGCTGTTGGGGTTGACGTGTCTGCGGCTGGAGTCCGGTACCTCACTACTGTGTGAGGCTTCCTCTGGAGTGTCCTGTTGTCTACTACTGTGCGAGGTGCCGACAGGATGAATCGTTGTCTGCTATGGACCCATACCAGCAAGCCAGACTGTGGTCTGCATGGTTGCTTGCACTGCTTGTCATGCCTCAAATGGCTGATGTATGTGCGGCTGGAGTCTGGTACCTCACTTCTGGGTGAGGTGTCCGTCGGAGTGAACCGTTGTCTGCTATGGACCCATACCAGTAAGCCAGACAGTGGTCTGCATGGTTTCCTGCATTGTCTGTCATGCCACAAACGGCTGATGTATCTACGGCTGGAGTCCGGCACCTCACTACTGGCTGAGGTGCCGACGAAATGACTCATTGTCTTCTATGGACCCATACCAGTAAGCCAGACAGTGGTCTGCATGGTTTACTACACCATCTGTCACACATAACATGGCTGGTGTATCTGCGACTGGACTTCCAGTACCTCACTACTGTGCGAGGTGACGGGATGACTCTGTCCACTATGGATCCATACCAGTAAGTCTAACAGCGGTCTGCATGGTTTAATACACTGCCTGTCACACATCTCGCAGCTGTTGTATCTGCGGCTGGAGTTCCGGTACCTCACCACTGTGCGAGGTGCCCGACAGAATGACTCGCTGTCCACTATGGATCCATACCGGTAAGTCAGTCGCACGACTGATGTTTTTGCGGCTGGAGTTCCTGTACCCCACTGCTGTGCACGGTATATGTAGAACTGACCGAGTGTGTCCCACAGACACTATGCGGGATGTCAGGGATGCATTCCACGCCTCCTCTGACTCCCTCTATCTCCCAGCGGGTGGGGTTTCTTGGCCTCTGGACCCTCCGACCTATGCCAAAGAGGGATTTGAAGTAGGGTCCCTACAGGGATGTGGGATTGGTACCAGTCGGACAATCCTTTGTCTGTGGGGGGGGGTTTCTACACCACCAGATCGCCCGTTGGATAGGACGCACTCTAGTACCCTGCTTTCTGTGGGAGGTTGAATTGAGTGACCAGGAATTCTATGCCTGACGGCCAGACGGGTATTCTGCATGGCTTACTACTACATCCGATCAACTACCATACCCTATCACCACGTGGATGGTAGTTCAGGTTTCCCACTGCCACGGCGTAGTTTCGAGTGAGTCACCCCATGTTGCCCCATGGGCCTTATAAAATGCACCACATACTGGTTTACAGGGCTACCTACTTGGCCAGGCCCTCTCCACATGCCTGCTACTCTGTCTACAGGCTGGTATCTCACTTCACTGTGTGTTTCCGTAGGCGGGACCCCGCGTGGCCACGGTCCCTTTGCCACCTAGCCAGACTGTGTCTGCCTGGTGTTCTAATACACCTGGTCGCCTCCACCGTGTCTGCCGATGCTGCAGTCCAGTGTGTCTCTTCCAGGTGCAGTTCCGCAGAGTGTGTTTCTGTGGGTTCTTGGACCCCTTTCTACCTGTAAGTCACTCTATGTCTGCTTTTTTCCTGCTCCACATTCATTCTTCATCTCCTGAGTCTGCATCTGCAGCCTTGGTGTCTGGTACCATTAGGTGATGGAGTATGGGCTTTTTTTTTTCTGCAGGTCCCAGGTACTTTCTCGGCAATGGCAGCATCACTCTGTTCTCCTTTCTTAGGTTGCACTGTTGGTCTGCTGGAGGCATACCTCCCTTCCTGCTGGTCCCTTGGATGTCTGCGGTTTCTTTCGTGTCTGCAGTCCTCGTACCCCTCTGCTATGGTGGGGTACCCATGTCTGTGTTCCTACATATGCTAAGACCGTTCTGTAGGTGTAGGTCCCACCTTCCTTTTGTTCGGTGTGGGGGGCCTCGGGGGCTTCCGGTTCTTTTGTTTCCGCAGTTCTCCGGTGATTGACCACTTCTGTTCTGACATGGGCCTGCTGGGGCGTCAGTCAGTTCAGCCCCCTCCCTATGCCGCCAGGTGTTTTTTCCGGTGAATGGCTCTCAACATGTCAATATTTCTTGCCTGGCTCCAGTGTACAGGATTCCGATCCATCTTGGGACACAAGGTGGCTCCTCCAGACAGCGATGGTTGCCTTTGTCCACCCAGTACTCGTCCCGTGGCTGTGGGGCAGCATTCCCCTGCTCGTACTGTGCCTGGTGTGTTTGGCCGCTCCCTCTTCCACAGGGGGTATGGGGTCAGGATGCTTGGCATGGGTCTGTTCTTGAGTTTTCATCTTTACCACCTTTGTTTTCTCTCCTCTGGAGGGACAATTTTGTTGAGTTTTTTTCTGCCGCCAAGTTGATGCCATCTCGCTGTTGCCACTATATAGGTGGCGTTTCTGGTGGGGCCCCTGTTTTTTTTTTTTGCTGAGAGCATTCAACAGTACTTTTTACTGTCTAGGCTTGTATGTTTCCTGTCCACTTTCACAGCCTGGCTCTTTCTGTTTTTTTGGTTATCTACTGCTGCTCACGAAGCCGTGGTTCTCTCCTCTGTTGGAGGAGTTTGTACAATCTCCCTGGAAGGGTGTCTTCTTCCTTCCCTTTTGTCTGTGTCAGTTGTACTGCACTGACACCAAAGTCTTCTGGAGTCATCCTTCCTGTGCCCAGACCCTGAGACTCCCAGCTGGGTTCTCCTTCCACTCCCATTCTGGCGGGATGTTTTTCAGAGTGCTCTGGTCCGCTCTGACCACTGGAGTCTATAACTGCTTGGTCTCCTTGGCTTGGACTCTGTCCCTAGGATGCTGTGGTGTGCCTTTTTTTCAGACGGCTCTTCCGGTTCCTTGGTCTTGGATGTTTCAGGTATTGGGCATGTGTAGTGATCCGGCCCAGACTCCTCCACGATCCCTTTAGTCGGGGCGGTCTTGTTTGTTTTCGCGGCCGTCTATTTTCCTTACTCTTTAGGGTTCGTCTTCCAGGTGACTTTACGTCTGCAGTTTACTTGTTGGTCTCTCCGATATCAGAGATGCCCCCCTTTTCAGGATGTTTGCCGCTCCTTTCTTCCATCAGGGTCCATGTCCTCCTGGGTTGGAGGGCGTTCGGACTATTCGCATTACACCAGTACGGCTATTGTCGCCTTCTGGGTTCTCATGGTGGCCCCCCTGGGACAGGGGTCTTTGGGTCTGCGGCTGTGCAGGTCTTTGCTCTCATGCACCGGACCTCTCCATAAAAGAAATTCCACCTTTTTTTTTTCCCGGTGGCTTCTTGTCTCTCTATATGACCCGGGTGTCTTGGGTCTATACAGAGGACTTCCCTTCCTGGCATCCTAGTCCATCTCCTTGGACGGGAGATCTTCCGGGAGCTCAATTTCTGAGCCTAGTGTGTCTCCAACCTGGGGTCTTGTATGCAGGCCTTGTGGACACGTGGTTTTGGTCTTGGGACTGATTCCTTTTCTCTGGTGGTTGTTTTTTCCCACCCTAGGGGACTGCTTTGGTACGTCCCATCACTAAGGTGTCCCCCAATGAAGAGCGACCGAGAAAAGGAGATTTTTTTTTTTTGTACTCTCCGTAAAATCTCTTTCTCGTAGCCTTCATTGGGGGACACCGCACCCACCCATTTCTTAATCTTTTTTCCAATTTTTTCCAGTTCTTGGGTTGTTTATCCGAGATTCCTTTCTAGGATCCTTCGGACATATTTCTTTGTTGGCTTCTCCTACTGCTTTGTGACAAAACTGATTACCTCACTGCAGGTGGGCGGGTATATCCTGCCAGGGAGGAGACAACTTTTTTTTCCTAGTGTCAGCGCCTCCTAGTGGCAAGAGCATCTACCCATCAGTTAGGTGTCCCCCAATGAAGGCTAAGAGAAAGAGATTTTACGATGAATACAAAAAAATCACTTTCAATATACAAATTAATAAACCATTATTTGCTGAAAGTGGAGTGCTCCTTCAAGGGATACTCCGCCCCTAGACATCTTATCCCCTATCCAAAGAATAAGGGGATAGGAAGTCTGATCACGATGGTCCCGCTGCTGACTTAGACTGAAGCAGTTAGATGGTTCTTACTAACGCTGTATCTGTTCTAAAGGGGAACAGTGAAATGTTTACCTGCTGATATTAGATATTAAGACCGCACTTATCTTGTACATATGGACTTGGACATTTGTATGTCCAGATTTCCTAATTGACCTCCTGTTTGTGTCTTTAAATCTCACCAAAATTGACTCCTAAATGGAGGCTAGAAATAATTTCCTGTAATTTTATCTTTGCTGTTTTAGGGCGAAAACCCCTTCATATATAATGATGAGGAGAACATCACAAGCGGCTGTAGCAGAGATTTAGCACCAAAAGGCAAAGATTTGGGGGAGACGGTATGCATTACACTCTCCGACTCTGAAAGAGAGGAGGAAGAGGATGATGGTTTCCAGGTATGTATAGTCTACACACATGAGTTATAGCATGTCACAAATATAATTATTCTTAGGATAATTTAGTTTTAATGTCAATAAAGTATGTAAGGGGTTGCCATCACTATAGTGTCTGTTAGGGATGTCCCAATACCATCTGGCTCGCCAGACCTTGTCTTTTTTTTCTCTGTTATTTTCCTAGCAAGGCTTTAAAGTTTAGTTTTTCTCTCCTTTTTTTTTTTTTTTTTTCTGGCGCTGCCTGATCCCCCACATGCGAGCTAGGGGCACGGTGCATTGGAATGGGAATGACCCGTTGACCCCTCCTCCTCCAGGTCCCCCCACTCGCCCCTGTTCGCCATGTCGGCAAAAGGCAGGTGGCACTAACTGGTCGAAGACTTCGAGGGTGAGTATGTTGTGGTTGAGGTGAGTATTCCGCCCCCCTCCCCGAGCGAGTATCCAAGTCCCCCCCCCCCCCCCCCCCTCCCTCTGTGTGCGACCATGGGGCGGGTTTTGGGGGTCCGGGCCGCATGGGGTTAACCCTCTCTTTTATTCTGCAGCTTCTGTTGCATCTTTCTACCTTGGGACTCTGTCCTTATTGGCGGGGTCTCATGTTGGGGGGTCCCTCAGGTCACCTGGGGGACTGTTTTATACATTCTAGGTCCTGTGGAGGTCAGCCGCCGGCATCTTGCAGCGGCTCCCTCCACAGGAGTTAATGCGGCTTACCTCCTTCTCGACAGCTACTTTTCTGTACAGATGCCGACCGCAGAGAGAGAGGTGCGGTCGGCACTGTGGGATGTCCGACGGCGGTATGCAGCCGGCGCTGCTGATTCCGCCGCCAGGGTTCATGTTCCTGGTGGTGCCTGGCCGCCTCTCAGCATTTCCTCATTGCGGCGGATAGCTCCGGCCTTCTTTCCTGTTTAACGCGCGAGCCGGGAGATCTGAGCTCCTCCTCCCCGGCTATCGTGCTGATGAAAGTCTTCTTGTCCCGCCCTCCTTCCCCGTTGCGGGGGCTGGTGTAGGACACTGTCCTGGCTCCCGCTGCGGCAGCCCGGCGGGGGCTCGCGGTCCTCTATTAACCCCTCCGGAGCGGCGGCTTGACAGGCTATTATAGCACAATATGTGCCGTTGCCCCATCGGAGGATAATTCCTGCGCTTATGGGCAGCTCTTGCGGAGTGCCCTGTGCCCACTGCCCCCTCCCATGTGTAGGGCCGGAGTCCGTATGTGTGTATACATTTATTCTTGGTAACTCAGACCATTTGTTGGTGTTTGCCACCCTCTTGTGGCCAACACCTGTCTTGCAGTTTGATTCTATTGCTCACTTAATGAGAAAACCACCATGGCTGGCTGTTCCCAGGGACTCGGGTTCCCTTGGAATCAGGGGTCATGTTCCAGTGATCTGTTCCCTTACGTGACTAGTGCTGCGGACTCATCTGGTGCACGTTCCTCAGGGGAATGTTCTGGTGGGCATGAATTGGACCTGATTTTATTATGCAATGGGCTGCCGCTTACACTTGGTACCCCGCTACTGGGGCAAGATGCCTTATACATTCATCAACTCCTGAATCGGCGACTGCAATTCCGGTAGCTCGCTACTGTTGGTGTCCAACGGAGTGTTCCATTGTCTACTATGGTCCCATTCCCGTAACCCAAACTGTGGTCTGCGTGTTTCCCTACACCGCCTGTCATACATCAAATGGCTGATTTATCTGCGACTGGAGTTCCAGTACCTCACTACTGGGTGAGGTGCCGATGGGATAATTAGTTGTCTTCTATGGGCCTATACCATTAAGTCGGACGTTGGTCTGCATCTGCATCTGGCATTCCGGTACCTCACTGCTGTGTGAGGCATCCGATGGAGCGTTCCATTATCTACGATGGACCCGTACCTGTAAGCCGTACACTTGTCCGCATGGTTTCCTGCAACTGCCTCTCACCGTCACACGACTGATATACTGCGGTTGTCCCGGTTCCTCTCCACTGTGCAATGTGCAGACGGACCGACTACTTGCCTACTGTGGACCCCTACCAGTCAGCCGGACAGTTGTCTGCATGTTTTACTACACCGCCTGTCACCCACCACTCGGCTGATGTCTCTGCGGAGGTGCCGAATTTGGAGTTCCGGTACCTCACTCCGCTGTGAGGTGCCGACGGAATGGCTCGTTGTCTTCTATGGACCCATACCAGTAAGCCAGATAGTTGTCTGCATGGTTCCCCGCCACCGCCCGTCACACGGCTGGCATGTCTGTGGTTGGAGTTCTGGTACCTCTCTACTGTGCATGGTACTGACAGACCGACTCCCTGTCTACTACCGACCCATACATAAGGCCAGACAGCTGTCTGCATGGTTTCCTACTCCTACGGTCATCCATTACATGGCTGACGAATCTACGGTTGGACTTCAGGTATCTCCCTCCTATGTGAGGTGCCCGACGGGGTGTCCCATTACCTCCTATGGGCCCATACTAGTGAGCCAGACAGGGGTCTGCATGTTGGTCTATACCGCATGTCCTACATCAAACAGCTGAGGTGTCTACAGTGGGTGGCTTGGTACTCTGCTTTTATGCGTGGTGCCGACGCAATTGAACCATATCAGTTAGTCAGGCGGTTGTCTGCATGGTCCTCTACATCCGCCTGTCACCCCTCACTTGGCTGCTGTTCCTGCGTTTGGAGTTCCGGTACCTCACTACTCTGCGAGGTGTCCGTTGGAGAGTCTCCAGTACTGACCTACACCGCCTGCCATACATCAACCGGCTGATGTGTCTGCGGCGGGAGCCTCGGTACCCCACTCTTTTGTGGGGTGCCGACGGTCTGGCTCGTTGTCTACTCTGGACCCGTTCCGGTTAGCTAGGCTGCTGTCTGAATGGTTCCCTATGCCACCTGTCACACATCACATGGCTGATGTCTCTGCAACTGGAGCTCTGGTTTCTCTCTGCGTTGCGAGGTGCCTGTCGGAACGACTATTTCTCTCCTATGGTGTTCTTTCAAGTATTCCATTCTGTGGTCTGCATTTTTCTCTGCCGCCTGTTGCAGCTTACGGGTTTTCGACGTAGGTCCGGTTCCTCAATACTGTTGGTGGTATGCACAGAATTGACCCATAGTGTCCCACGGCCACTTTAGGGTTGACAGAGACGCCTCCCAGGGCTTCTCTGCCTCCCTTTATCCCCAGGGGGTGGGGTTTCTGTCAATGGCTCTTTGGCCTCCCCGCCCTCCCACCTAGGTATATGGGGCACAGTTTCCGACTGTCTGACTGTTCTCTTTCTCCACACTTCTGGCAATGTTCTTGTTCACCCAGTCTGTTATCTACACGGTGTCCGCTGGCATCGCTACCTGACCTCAGGGCTGCCGCGGGCATAGCCAGGTTTTTCCGTATCTCACTGCTGGGTGAGGGATCTTGGGTGAGGTCCCTACAGGTACGCGGGTCTTATGTCACTCGGAGGTTCCTTTGGCTGTTTGGTTTTCTACGCCACCTGCTCATCCGTTGGTCGGACTGCATGCTAGTACTCCCCTTTGTACGGGAGGCTGAATGGAGTCATCCTTTGTGCTCAGGACTCTTTTTCCTGCCGACCAGTCGGTTTTCCGCATGCCTGACTGCTATGTCCGGTCATCTACCATACAATTTCCTCTCGGGGGATGGTGGTTCGGGTACCCCGCTTCCAGGGTGATGTAATTTAGTGCGTCACCCATGTCGCCCCATGTACTTTGTTCCAACTATCAAATACTGAGTTGGCAAGGTTAACTCTGTCTAAAGGCTGGTGTCTCCCTTCACTGGGTGTTTCAGTATGCGGGACCCGGCGTGACCAGGGTCCCTACACCACATAGCCAGACTGGGTCTCCATGTTTGTCTAAACTCCTGGTCTCCTTCCTCCTTTCTTCGTTGCCGCGGCTGTAGTCTACTGGCTCTTCCAGATGCTGTTCCACAGCGTGTCTCTCTGGGTTCTTGGGACCTCCTTCTACCTGTCAGTCAGTCTGTGTCTGCAGGTTTCCTGCTCCCCATACCTTCTCCGTTGGGTCTCTGTGTGGCAGTCTTGATACCCCACTGCTCTTCTTGCCTTTTTCTTTTTTTGTCGGTGTCCGTTATAGCGCACTGACACCTTTGTTCTCTGGCGCACTCCTTACTCCCTTACCCTGGGAGTCTTAGTTGGGCTCTCCTTTGTTCCCCCCTCCGTTCCTGTTCTGGCGGGATGTTTTTTCAGAGTGCTCTGGTCTGCCTGGACAACTGGGTCTATGAATTGTTGGTCTTTGGCTTAGACTCTGTCCTTGGATGCTGTAGCGTGCCTTCTTTTCAGGTAGCTCTTTCAGTTGTACCTTGGTGCTAGTTCCGATCTTGGTCATGTGTTCTGTTTCGACCCAGATTCCACCGCTAGCCCATCAGGCGGGGCCGCTTTTTCTCTACTGCACTCATTCTCTTCTTCCTGTTTTTACATGGAAGTGGTCGTCCGGTAGCTTTTCACGTACATCTGTTTTTCCTTACTCTTCTGGGGTCTTCGTTTTCCAGGTGACCCTGAAGTATTCCATTCCTTGTGGTCCCCCAAGAGGTCGGCCTTTTCCTTGGGGTCCTAGTTCATCTTGGACGGGCGATCTTCCGGGAGTTCACTTTCCAGCTTTAGTTTGTCTGCGACCTGGGGGGCTCGTCCACGGGCTCCGTGGTCACGTGAGTTCAGTCTTGGGACTAATTCATTCTTCTCTGGTGGTTGTACTTTTCCCACCCTAGGGGGACTGCTTTGGTACGTCCCATCAGTAAGGTGTCCCCCAATGAGAAGCGCAAGAGAAAAAGAGATTTTTGTACTCACCGTAAAATCTCTTTCTCGTAGCTCTCATTGGGGGACACCGCAGCCACCCTTTTTCTTCTTTTATCCGGATGGTTCTTTCCGGTTCTTGAGTTGTCTCTCCGAGATTCCTTTCTAGGGTCCTTTGGATGTATTTCTTGTTGGCTTCTCCTACTGCTTGCGACAAAATTGATTCTCACTGCAGGTGGGCGGGTATATCTTGCCAGGGAGGAGCCAACTTTTTTCCCTAGTGTTTGCGCCTCCTAGTGGCAAAAGCATATATCCATCAGTAAGGTGTCCCCCAATGAGAGCTACGAGAAAGATTTTACGGTGAGTACAAAAATCTCCTTTTCCAAAACTGGAGACGCAGCTCCGCATATAATGTGGGTGCTGCAGGTGGATCGTGGGGGTCCCAGCTGTGAGCTCCCTGCGATCAGACATCTTATCCCCCTAGGAAAGTGGGATAAAATGTTTTTGCCCGGAGTACCCCTTTAAATGGTTACTCCTGTGCCCCAGCATTCTATACATACTGTTCATAACGATAGGCAGCCTTGGTCGGGATTTCAGGGCCATGCCCACCCTGATATCGCGCCACGCCCCCTCCATTCACATCTATGAGAGGGGGCGTGGCGTGGGCATGGCCGTGATGTCACAACTACTGCCGACTGCTCCAAGTGTTTCGAACAGGATGTATGGAACGCTGGGGCATGTGAGTACCCCTTTAAGGCTCGCCTAGTGATCCTTCATTACACATCAGATGTAGCATTTCGGAGAGACAACATCCCTCATGCGTACGTAAAGATTAGAACCAAGCAAGGAAAAGCCACATCTCCTGTTTTTACCTAGATAACATGTACAAAAAGTATAACCAGTAAAATTGTCCTATGTGAATTATACGGCTGCAATCAAAAATTATTTAAACCTCATAGCAAATTAGAAAAAAATGTTCTTTGAAAATTTTTATAACTTTCAACTGTTTGCCAGTAAACATTCAAAGAAGAACAATGTAACTCAACATAACTAATAAAACAAATGGCTTCCTCAAATTCATCACCTAATTTTACTTGTTAGGACTACTGCATAGTCCCCCATAAAAGAACACAGTTGTGCTCAAAAGTTTTCATACCCTTGGAAATGTGGTAATATACACAGTTCATAAGGTAGAAAAAAAAAAAAAAAAAACAGAGCCCATGAAGTTCAACCTATATCACTACTGAGTCCCTGCTAAGTTGATCCAGAAGAGAAAAAAAGAAACCTTTTCTCGAATCCTTCATTGGGGGACACAGGACCATGGGTATATGCTACTTGCCACTAGGAGGCTGACATTAGGCAAAAAACAAAAGAAGGTTGGCTCCTCCCAGCAGGATATACCCGCCCCCTGACTCTGAGCAACTCAGTTTTAGCTTAGTGTCAGAGGAGGCCAGACATAGGTCTGGTTTCTCTCCAGACCTGGTCTTTTTTTTATTATCTTTTTTTCCCCTAGTTTCTAGTTAGACTTTCTCTCTCTTTTTTAATTTTTTTTTTATCTAGCGTGGGGTGACAGGAGCATGCCACTGCCTGCTCCCCCACATGCGAGCTAGAGGCGCGGTGCATTGTTGAAAGGGCAGTAAACCCTCCTCGCCAACAACCAGCGCCCGGTGGTGTACCTATGGTCCGGGTCCCCCAATCGCCCCTGTTCACCATGTCGGCTTAAGGCAGGTGGCACTGGCTGGTTGAAGACTTCAGAGGTAAGTATGGAGGTCCTTTATGGTAAGTATTTCCCCCCTGTCCCCCCTCTCCCTTCTGGATGGGCAGGGGGTCTCTAGGGGTTCGCTGGCTGGGGGAGATCACATGGGGCATTGAGGGTTGATCTATCCGGGGGGGGGGGTTGGGGGTTAACTATGGCTCCGGGGGTTAACACTCCCCTCCCTCCCTCCCACTGCGGCCGTGCGTCTTGCAGCTTTTCTGTCGCACGGCTGCAGCTTTTCTGTCCTCCTTGCGGGCTCCGTTCCCTCTGGCCGTGTCACTGGCTTTGGGCGGCACGCTTCAGCTGCACGCGCCGCCTGGCCTCATGGCTCAGCAGTTCCCCCTGGTTGCCGCAGGTCCGGAGTTGAGGGCATGTTATTAATTGAGCCTGTGCTTATCCCCGCCCACTTCTCGGAGCAGCGCCGGCATTGGCATCCGGCCTTCCTCCTAGCCCCCTCCGGCCAATCTTATTACAGCGCGTGTTCCAGCCTCCTATCTCCTGGGAGCGTGCATGCAATTGGGGCTGTACTTTCTGGTGTCACCCTATGAGGTGACCTTGCACGCGCTGTAGGGGTCAGTGACTCCTCCCCTTCTCCTTGCGGCCTCAGCATGGATCCTTGCTTCTGCTCTGCTCGGCTGCCCGTCTCATCTTCCTGCTGGCCCACTGCGGTACCTACAGCTGTTTCCAGGACCCTCTCCGGACACAGGCACCTGGGTGAGATCACTCCTTGTCTGTGGTTGTCTGACTTATTAGTGCTTTTTTGCAATGTCCGACTCCAGTCCCGACCCCCGGATAAGCGCTTTCATGGGTTCAAGAAGCTCCCGGCTCTTTCCCTTCCCGCAGGAGCTAGTTCCCAAGTGGTCTGCTCCTCCTACGGTGGACCCTCCTGTGTCTCGACTGTCCAAGTCAACTACCTTGCCGCTGGCTGACACGGCTTCCTTTAAGGACCCCCCGGACAAACGTATCGATAATCTGGTGAAATTCGCCTTTGAGGCGGTGGGCTCTGCCTTGTCCCCGACCTTTGCCTCCACCAGGGTGTCCAAAGCCCTGTCGATCTGGGCCGGTCAGCTGCGCCAAGGGATCTTGGCGGGTGCTTCCTCCGGTGATCTGGCGGCTCTAGTGCAACAAATCGCCCATGCAGGTGACTACCTCTGCTGGGCTTCCTTCGAGTCGGCCCTGCTGCGCAGCCTTCGCCTCGGGCAGCTTGGTGGCTCTCAGGCGCTCCATGTGGCTTGAGGCTTGGAATGCCGATGCGGCCTCTAAGCGCTCCCTCACTGAACTTCCTTTTCAGGGATCTCGGTTGTTTGGCAAGCGCCTTGATGAGATCATTTCTGAGGCCACAGGGGGAAAAAGTTCTCTCCTGCCCCACAATCGGCCACGCCGTTCAGATCCGCGGTGGAGGACTTCTTCCTTTCACCTTTTTTGTTTCTTGGTCCGCGCGGACAGACCCCGGCCTCTCAGGAGAAAAGAGCTCCGTCTTTCAAGACTCGCCCCTCCTGGATGTCAGGACCTTGTTCCAACCGCCCCCCTTCCAAATCGGGGTCCTGCAAGCCCCCCACAGCATGAGGGTGCACCCCCATCTAAGTCTTCCCCCTCGGATGGGGTGTTGCCTGTCCCTCTTTTCGGATGTTTGGCTGGCGCATGTCCAGGATGCTTGGGTTCGGGAGGTCGTTTCTCAGGGTTATCACAGAGTTCGCTTCTATGCCCCGGGATCGTTTCTTCTGGTCCTGCCCTCCTTGGTCTTCTGCTCTGGCTGCAGCCTTTCAAGTGGCCCTTCGCACTCTCCTGTTCCAGGGCGTGATTGTACCGGTCACTTCTCGGGACCGCTTCTCAGGGTTCTACTCGAATCTTAGTGTTTCCCAAAAAGGACAGCTCGGTTCTCCCGATCCTAGACTTGAAGCTCCTGAACCATCACGTGCGCCTCCGGCGTTTTCGGAGGGAGTCTCTGAGTGTCCGTTGTCTCCTCCATGGAACAGGGGGAGTTCCATTCCTCTGTGGTCATCTGGGATGCTTACTTACCCTTCACGATCTTTCCGTCTCACCAGCGTTTCCTCAGGTTCGCTGTTCCCGGGGGTCATTTCCAATTTGTCACCCTGCCCTTCGACCTGGCGACCGCACCCCGGGTTTTCACCAAAACATTGGCGGCAGTGGTGGCTCTCCTCCTCTCTCAAGGCATCTCTGTTCTCCCCTACCCGGATGACCTACTCATCTGTGCGCCCTCTCTGTAGCAGAATCTGGTCAGCCTCAACATCACCCTTCAGACCCTCTCCAGTTTCGGTTGGATCATCAACCATGCAAAATCCAACCTGTCCCAGTCCCTGTTTTTTCTTGGGCTCCGCTTTGCCGGGGGACAAGCTCCGGGAGCTCCTGTTGGTAGTCTGCACCCTTCGGGTGCCGGGCCTATTTCCCATCCACACCTGCATGTCCGTTCTGGGCAAGATGGTGGCCTCAATGGAGGTGGTTCCCTTTGCTCAATTCCGATGCTGTCCTCTCCAGTAGGCCATCCTATCTCAGTGGGACAAGTCCCCCTTGTCTCTTAACCGCAGGATCCGGCTCTCACCCCAGGTGTGCCACTCCCTCCTTTGGTGGCTTTGGTCCACCCTTCTCCCGGGGGTTTCTCCTTTCTGCCCCTCCATTGGCATGTCCTGACCATGGACACGAGCCTTCTCGGCGGGGGTGGGGTCTTCAGGGACCGGACGGTCCGGGGTCGTTTGACTCCGGCGGAGTCCAGACTTTACATCAACGTTCTAGAGCTTTGAGTGATTTTCCTGTGCCTTCGGCACTGGAGCCACCTTCACCGGGCCTCCCAGTTCGGGTGCAGCCGGACAACGCCGCGGCTGTGGCGTACATCAATCGCCAGGGAGGCACCTGCAGCTCGGCGGCAATGAGGGAAGTAACGAAGATCCTCAGGAGGGCGGAACTTCAGGTTCCAGCCTTTTCGGCAGTGCACATCCCTGGGATCGACAATCGGGAGCCCGACTTCCTAAATCGCGCCACCGCAGATCTGGGCGAATGGTCTCTCCACCTGGAGGTCTTCGATCAGATCTGTCGTCGGTGGGAGACGCCGGACGTGGATCTGTTCGCATCGCGCCAGAACAGGAAAGTCCCTCACTTCGTGTCCAGGTCTCGGGATCCCCTGGTCCTGGCGGTGGACGCCCTGGTGGTCCCCTGGACCCCCTTCGCTCTCCCTACTGCTTCCCGCCTCTTCTGCTCCTTCCCCGTGTCGTCCGGAAGCTTAAGGCGGAGGGAGTATCAGCGATTCTGGTGGCTCAGGACTGGCCCCATCGCGTGTGTTACGCAGACGTGGTCAGTCTCGTGGCAGACTTTCCCTTCCGTCTTCCGGACCGTCCCGAACTTCTCTCCCAAGGGCCCCTCTGCCACCCAATTCACTTCTGCTGCTTTTGACAGCGTGGCGGTTGAAACCGTGGTTTTGAGGGCTCTGGGTTTTTCTTCCTGAGTTATCCGGACTATGCCGTGCCCGTAAACCCTCGTCCGACAGGATTTACCATCGCACCTGGCGGGCATATTTCCGCTGGTGTGAGACTCGTTCCCTTTCTCCCACCTCCTTTTCTCTGCCGAATCTCCTGTCCTTTTTCAGTCGGGGCTGGAGATGCGCCTTGCCCTCAGTTCCATCAAGGGGCAGGTTTCGGCGCTGTCTGTCCTTTTCCAGCGCCCTTTGGCATCCGACCTTCATGTTAGCACCTTTCTGCAGGGTGTGGCTCATGAGGCCCCTCCCTTTCGGTCCCCCACCGCGCCTTGGGACCTTTACCTTGTTTTGGATGCTCAGGGCACTCTGTTTGAGCCTCTGGCTTGGGTTTACCTTCTTTTCCTCTCTTGGAAGGTGGCTTTTCTGGTCGCTGTCACGTCCATTTGCTGTGTCTCGGAATTGGCTGCCCTCTCCTGCCGTTCCCCCTTTCTGGTGGTTCACCAGGACAAGGTGGTTCTTCGTCCGGTTGCCCTCTTTCCAGCCTAAGGTTGGGTCTCCCTTCCACCTGAACGAAGAGATCATGTTGCCTTCCTTCTGTCCATCCCCTTCCCACACGGCTTCATAAGCAGGATTTGGTCCGGGCGGTGCGGACCTATTTATTGGTCACTTCCTCTTTTCAGTGGAGTGATTCCCTGTTTGTGCTCCCCGAGGGGCGGCACAGGGGGCTCCCGGCCTCAAAGTCCACAATCTCTCGGTGGATTCGTTCCGCCATTTTGAAGGCGTACCGCTGTAAGGATCAGGTGCCTCCCTTCCGCGTGATGGCTCACTCCACCCGTGCAGTGGGGGCCTCCTGGGCGGTCTGTCAAGGGGCCTCGGCCCTGCAGGTCGTCACTGCTTACTTTTACCAAGTTTTACTGTGTGCATACTTTTGCGTCCTCCGATGCAGGCCTGGGCCGCAAGGTTTTGCAGGCGGCGGTACAGGAGTCCGTCTGAGCCGCCTTCTGTCAGGGTTGGTTTGCCTTCCCCAGGGACTGCTTTAGAACGTCCCATGGTCCTGTGTCCCCCAATGAAGCGCTCGAGAAAAGTAGATTTTTGGACTTACCATAAAATCTTTCTTGGAGCTTCTATTGGGGGACATAGCACCCGCACATTGTCTTGTTGCGGCCAGCCGGTTCCGCCCTTCCGGGGCAGGGGTGTTTTCCTTTTGTGGTCGGTTTCCCCCTTTTTTCTCTGGGTGTTGTTTTCAGACAGTTTTTTTTTTTTTTTCGGGGTTGGCTCTCCTTCTGCTTTGGGACTAAAACTGAGTTGCTCAGAGTCAGGAGGCGGGTATATCCTGCTGGGAGGAGCCAGCCTTCTTTTGTTTTTTGCCTAGTGTCAGCCTCCTAGTGGCAAGCAGCATATACCCATGGTCCTGTGTCCCCCAATAGAAGCTCAGAGAAAGAGATTTTACGGTAAGTCCAAAAATCTACATATACCCTTATACGAAGGGTAAATATGGCCACCAATATTGCCAAATATGGCAGTCACAGGGGTGTGGAAATTTTATAAAAAATCTACTTGTCCACGGGACTAAAATGGAGCAAAATCTACTTATCCCTCATGACGATCCACTTGTCCGGGCCAATTTTCACTTTTACGCTCTAATTTATTCCTCCTTGCCATATAATAGCCTTAACTACCTACTATAATGATACCTTTTAATTTTTCAATAACATTCTCTGAACCAAAAAAAAATATATATATATATATATTAAGGGAAATGAAATTGAAATAGTAAAAGATAATTTAGCAGATTTGGTGGTTTTCTTTTCTACGCCATTTACCTTCTGGTCAGATAACATGTTAGTTTTATACTTTAGGCCTCCTGATTTAAGCACTACCAGATTTGTATCGTTTACGTCATGTTTTACAAATTCTGAACTTTTTCAAATTTTTTTAATTGCCATTTTTTTAACCCCTGTAGCTTTATTTTTTTTTCGGCATACCAGGCTGTATGAGGGCTCCTTTTTTGCGCCATAATCTGTTTTTTGTATCGGTACCATTTTGGTATTGATCTGACTTTTTAATCGCTTTTTTACTTTTTTTTTCTGGGATATTATAAAAATGCAAATCTGTGGTTTGGTATTTTTTTTTACATTTACCGTACGGGATATATAATGTTATATTTTAATAGGTTGTACAATTACGCACGAAGCGATACCAAATATGTTTATTTTTATTATGTTTGCATGTTTTTATATAGGAAAAGGGGGTGATTTGAACTTTTAACATGGAAGGGGTTAATGTAGCGGTCTTCAAACTGTGGCCCTCCAGATGTTGCAAAACTACAACTCCCAGCATGCCCGGACAGCCAACGGCTGTACTGGCTTGCTGGGAATTGTAGTTTTGTAACATCTGGAGGTGCACAGTTTGAAGGCCACTGGGTTAATGTGTGTCTTTCAAAATTTTATAAAAAATGTTTTTATTTATTTTATTAGTATTTTTTTTTTTTTTTTTACCCTTTATTAGACTTATGAGGAATCATTAGATTCCTCATACAGATGAATAGAGTTCTATTGAACTCTATTAATCTGTGTGTTCTGTGATCCATTGATAGAGCCTAGTCCAGCCAGGCTCTATCAATGACAGAGCCGGGACAGGAGGAAGCAGAGGTAAGCCCTCCGGCTACCTCCATAGTATATCGCCCCCCTGTGATCGCGCTGCGGGGGGTGCGATCCACCCCACTAGCCCACCAGGGAGCATTCACATGTCCCTTTAGACGCTGCTGTCAGCTTTGACAGCGGCGACCTAAAGGGTTAATAGCCAGCCGCGGCGATCGCCGCATGCTGGCTATTAGCGGCGGCCCCCGGCTACTGAGAACAGCCGGGGGCTGCAGAGTACGGAGCGGGCAGGAATCCCGAGCCCGCTCCATACTCCCCTGTGAGCGCCACAAGCATCTCCCCGTACAGATGTGCGGGAGCGAAGGCAGAGGACGCAGGTCTGCACGGGGAGAAATAACCACGCCCCCCTCATCTCCCCCCGCATGTCTGCAGAGCAGGGGAGAGAAGACAAATACTGTACACAGCTTCTCATCTCCCCTGCTCTGCTGTGGAGGACACAGGCTGCAGAGTATGGAGCGGGCAGGAGTCGGGAGCTCCATACAGACTGCAGATCGCCGCCGCACTTGTCAGGTCCGGCCCTGCTTGCCCGAAGTCGGCCTAAGGGCCGGACAAATTCACCTGCCCGGTGCCCAAAACTGCTTGTCCCGGGCGTCGGGCGATAGGAATTCCACATCCCTGCAGTCAGAATGAATTCCTGGATCAACATTCTGTCCCTATAAATCTAGTATAAATAACCTGTAATTTAATCACTCTCCAGAAATGCAACCAGGCCTGTAGAAACTGCTTTGTTTTGGGGTGCCTTACTAAGTGATTGAGGACAATTGGATCTTTATTGGGGTTTATTACAAGATA
The DNA here is from genome assembly GCF_029499605.1 of Hyla sarda. Taxonomy (NCBI): domain Eukaryota; kingdom Metazoa; phylum Chordata; class Amphibia; order Anura; family Hylidae; genus Hyla; species Hyla sarda. Next base: position 49,486,935 of record NC_079192.1, on the reverse strand, counting down.
TACATGTATACAAATACAAAGGGGAATCCTAACTAATTAAAGGGGTACTGCAGTGGAAAACATTTTTATCAATCAACTGGTGCCAGAAAGTGAAACAGATTTGTAAATTACATCTATTAAAAAATCTTTACCCTTCCAGTACTTTTTAGCAGCTGTATGCTACAGAGGAAATTCTTTTTGAATTGTTTTTGGCTTGTCCACAGTGCTCTCTGCTGACACCTGTCAGTGTCAGGAACTGTCAAAAGCAGCATAGGGTTGCTATGGGTATTTTCTCCTGCTCTGGACAGTTCCTGATACGGCCATCAGGTGTCAGCCGAGAGCATTGTGGTCAAGACAAAAAATAATTTCTTCTTCTGTAGCATACAGCTGCTAAAACATACTGGAAGGGTAAAGATTTTATAATAGAAGTAATTTACAAATCTTATAAACCTACACAAGGCATCTGCCTTAAATAAATAAATAAATCACAAATTGATAATCATAAAAATATTATGCTTTATTTATACACAACAAATTCATATAACAAACAATGGATATTCCCATCCTCCCTTAAAAACATATACACATGACATAAGACAAAGTTAAAAAATCAAGTAGATGGGGGGAACATCCTGGACAAGAGATAACAATATAACAAAGTATAAATAAATGCACACACACAGAGGTATAGGACTAGCCCTAGAATATATAATTATATAAATTCATAAGTATTGCACTATACTCATTTATTATAGTACTGTTCCTTATGTGCCAAGCAAGATAATTAGTAATGATCACTATCACTAATGAGGTGACCAGTGCATGTGCACATTTACAACATAAGGTGCAGAGCAGAGTGCAAGATATCATATCATGGCATATAACACTATTCCAATGTACCATGTCAGAAATTATTGTAATATTATTCCTTATGTGCAAAGAAAAAATGGTCACTACAATTGTAATAAAGTGACCAGTGCATGTGCATATTTGCAGCATAAGGTACAGGGCAAGGTGCAAGATATCATATCATGGCTTATAACACTGTTCCAATATACCATACCGATCAGTCTGAGGTGCGCAGAGTATACTCCAGGATGTCCCCCCACCTCACACTCCAATATGTTTCGCCAAGCTTCCTCTAGGAGTAATGAGGTGGGGGACATGTGGGAGCATATATAGTACCACTAATTAAGATTTGGCCAATGTCTACCTTCATGGTGGCGCCATAGATATGTGGCGCTTCGCTGTCCACGCAGCCCCAGTACACGCCGCCGGGACCCGCCTGTCGACTTCCACATTCAGCCGAAGACAGCGACGTCATGCGCAAGCCGACAGGCGCACGCAAGCGCTCAGCGTCACTCGCCCATGTATGATACTGTTATATTATAATATAATTTACAAATCTGTTTAACTTTCTGGCACCAGTTGATTGGTGGAAAACTTTTTATTTTTTAAGATTATCCCTTTAAGGGATAGGGGTACAAGGAAGAGTGATAGGAAGGGATAGAACATGGCTTCCCAACCGGGGTGTCTCCAGCTGTTGCAAAACTACAACTCCCAGCATGCCCAGACATCTGGAGGCACCCTGGTTGGGAAACACTGGGGTAGAACGTGCTCTCTCACTTGTGAGTAACCTATATATTAGTCATCCACAGACACCTAACCCGTGCCTTGCCCATTCCAAGACATCTTCATAACCAATCAGAACAGTTATTTATCTCTTGTCCTTTGATGACTCCTCTTGGCCTGGCACCCTCTTCGTTGTCCCATAGTATGTCCCATTCCCCGTATTACTCTGAGAGGGGGTGTGACAGCGCTATCAGACAGCTTGCATTGTGGTCGCCGGTAATCAGACCCAGAGCGAACACGCTCCAGGGACTGATTATAAACGGGGTGCCGCGTGCAAGATCACGGGGGTCCCCAGCGGCGGGACTCCCGCGATCAGGCGGATAGGGGATAAGATGTATAAGCACCGGAGTACCCCTTTAACATATATCAAAAATCTGACATACATTTAAAAACATTGTATGAAAAATTAAAACCAAGGCACTGAAGTGACAGGTACAGAAAAGTGGAGATGGTATGGGTAGCAGATATACATGGATTACAGGGCAAACATGCCCCCTGATGAAGCACAACGCGAAACGTACGTTGGGGTTGGAGCTGGTAGGTTGGCAGCATACATGGCAGGATGTCTTAAATAAAAGAAACAAATAGACTTGCATTGAGGGGGTGTGGCCATGATGTCACGAGCGGGCCATGGACGTGACTTCACGAGCCTCCCGCGTTGCACCCGACACTCTAAACTAATGTCGGGTGCAGCAGGGAGATCGCGGGGGTCCCCAGCAGTGGGACCCCTGTGTTCAGACATCTTATCCCCTATCCTTTGAATAGGGGATAAGATGTCTAGAGGCGGAGTATCCCTTTTAAGTTCATACAAAGTCTTTGGACATCTAGCATGAACTGCACGTGTAAGATCACCCCAGAGACTTGATGATATAGAAGGGGAACTCTGGTATTGAACGTCTTATCCCCTGTTCGAAGGATAAGGAATAAGTGTTTGAACGCATCCGGTGGTCGACACTCTCCCCTCTTTGCACCTCTAGGGGAGAGCAGATACATGAGGATAACGCTTGTGTATATCCAGTGGTCGACACTCCCCTTCTGTGCACCTCCATGGGAGAGCAGATACATGATATCGCTTGTATCTCTGGCTCTCCCATACACCGTGCATGGAGGGAGCGTGTCAACCACCGAGCCACTATGCACAAGACCTAGTGTTCTGAAAACAAATCTTTAGAACATCAGGACGCCGATCCAGTCAACCAAAAACAGGTGTTCTGCCTCAGCCAATAATTGGCTGAGCGGCCATATTAAATGTTTACCTCTGCGGAGACCGAGCTATGGTTAATTTATCATGTTTCCAATCAACCAATCAATGGCTATAATTAGACACTGCTGCAGCCAGTGATTGGCTAAAAGACAATGGGGAAGATTTATCAAAACCTGTCCAGAGGTTATGTTACTGAGTTGCCCATAGCAACCAATCAGATCGCTTCTTTCACTTTTCAGAGGCATTTTCAAAAATGAAAGAAGCGATCTGATTGGTTGCTATGGACAACTCGGCAACTTTTCCTCTAGACAGGTTTTGATAAATCTTCCCAAATGTGTCTTATAGACCACCATCACTAGGAAGTGGAGCATGGCACAGACTGGTTGTTGTGATACCAAGGGCTACGGGAGAGCACGGGAAGTAAGTACAGTTTCTTTAAGTAGGCAGCTTTATACTGTACTATAATTTATTCAGAAGCAATCATCTCCTATAGGGTTACATCACATCATAACTACCTGTCTTGTAATTCTTCATCATTGCTGTCCTAGGTTCAAGACTCCTTCATAAATGAGGAGGAGGAGGAGGAGGAGGAAGAGGAAGACATCAGAAGTCACTGCAGCACAGAGGTAGTACCAGAAACTCAGGAATCAGAGCAGATGACATGCAGTACTCCCCCCGACTCCAAAAGGGATGAGAAAGAAGATTGTGATGGACAAGTCATTGAGCAGGAAACCACTTGTGTAAGTTTATAAAGGTCTTTAATTTAATAAAAAATTATTGAAGTATTATTGTAAATCTTGGACCATGACTACCAATCTCATATATGTCACGTAGAAACAGAAGCCAATTGTAGGGCCAACCTCATTGTCAGAATCTTAAATCGTCAATTTTAACCCCTTAACGAAGAAAGACTCATATTTACGTCCTCCGCCGGCTCCCGCCATATGCCGCGGGGTCACGCGGTGTCCCCGCGTCATATTGGGTTGGTCCCGGCAGCTATCAACGGCCGGGACCCGCGGCTAATACAGGACATCACCGATCGCGGTGATGCCCTGTATTAACCCTTCAGATGCGGCTATCAAAGCTGACCGCCGCGTCTGAAGTGAATGTGAAAGTAACCCGGCTGCTCAGTCAGGCTGTTCGGGACCGCCGCAGTGAAATCGCGGCATCAGGAACAGCTTACAGGACACCGGGAGGGCCCTTACCAGCCTCCTCGGTGTCCGATCGACGAATGACTGTTCCGTGCCAGAGATCCAGGCAGGAGCAGTCAAGCGCCGATAAGGCTGGGTTCACACTACGTTTTCTCCCATACGGGAGCGCATACGGCAGGGGGGAGCTAAAAGCTCGCGCTCCCGTATGTGACCGTATGCGCTCCCGTATGTCATTCATTTCAATGAGCCGACCGGAGTGAAACGTTCGGTCCGGTCGGCTCATTTTTGCGCCGTATGCGCTTTTACAACTGGACCTAAAACTGTGGTCAACCACGGTTTTAGGTCCGGTTGTAAAAGCGCATACGGCGCAAAAATGAGCCGACCGGACCGAACGTTTCACTCCGGTCGGCTCATTGAAATGAATGACATACGGGAGCACATACGGGAGCGCGAGGTTTTAGCTCCCCCCTGCCGTATGCGCTCCCGTGTGGGACAAAACGTAGTGTGAACCCAGCCTAACACTGATCACAGGCATGTTAATACACGCCAGTGATCAGCATGAGAGATCAGTGTGTGCAGTGTTATAGGTCCCTATGGGAGCTAGAACACTGCAAAAAAAAAAAGTTTAAAGAAGTGTTAATAAAGGTCATTTAACCCCTTCCCCCTTTTCCCATAAAAAAAATAAGTGTAAATAAAAATAGACATATGTGGTATCGCCGCGTGCGTAAATGTCCCAACTATAAAAATATTTTGTTAATTAAACCGCACGGTCAATGGCGTACACGTAAAAAAATTCCAAAGTCCAAAAAAGCGTATTTTTGGTCACTTTTTATACCATTAAAAAATTAATAAAAAGTGATCAAAAAGTCCGATCAAAACAAAAATGGTACCGATAAAAACCTCAGATAACGGCGCAAAAAATGAGTCCTCATACCGCCCTGTACGTGGAAAAATAAAAAAGTTTTTATAGGGGTCAAAAGAGGACATTTTTAAACGTATACATTTTCCTGCATGTAGTTATGATTTTTTTCCGAAGTACGACAATATCCAACCTATTTAAGTAGGGTACCATTTTAACCATATGGACCTACAGAATAATGATAGTGTCATTTTTACAGAAATATGCACTGCGTAGAAATAGAAGCCCCCAAAAGTTACAAAAAAGCGTTGTTTTTTCTTCGATTTTGTTGCACAATTATTTTTTTTCCCCGTTTCGCCGTGAATTTTTGGGTAAAATTACTAATGTCCCTGCAAAATAGAATTGGTGACTCAAAAAATAAGCCATAATATGGATTTTTAGGTGGAAAATTGAAAGGGTTGTGATTTTTAAAAGGTAAAGAGGAAAAAACAAAAGTGCAAAAACTGAAAAATCCTGCGTCCTTAAAGGAGTAGTCCAGTGGTGATTCAGTGGTGAGCAACTTATCCCCTATCCTAAGGATAGGGGATAAGTTGCAGATCGCGGGGGGTCCGACCGCTGGGGCCCCCTGCGATCTCCTGTATGGAGCCCCGACAGCCGGCGGGAAGGGGGCGTGTCGACCTCCGCACGAGGCGGCGGCCGACACGCCCCCTCAATACAACTCTATGGCAGAGCCGAAGCGCTGCCTTCGGCAATCTCCGGCTCTGCCATAGAGATGTATTGAGGGGGCGTGTCGGCCGCCGCTTCGTGTGGGGGTCGACACCCGCTATCTGGCCGGAGAGCCGGGGCCCCGTACAGAGAGATCGCAGGGGGCCCCAGCGGTCGGACCCCCCGCGATCTCAAACTTATCCCCTATCCTTAGGATAGGGGATAAGTTTTTCACCACTGGACTACCCCTTTAAGGGGTTAAAGCCAATGAGTAAGGCAGTGTTTCCCAACCAGGGTGCCTCCAGGGGTTGCGAAACTACAACACCCATGCTGGGAGTTGTAGTTTTCCAACACTTGGAGGCACCCTGGTTAGGAAACACTGGGGTAAGGCCACACAGCTGCCAAGGTGTAGATGCTAAAAACTCCTGTAGCATTCAGTTTCTCCTGCAAAAAACAGACGGTATAAATAAAGGGTATAAATAAGCAAAGGAAAATTCAGCTTAGCAGTTTGTTGATGTAGTGACACATTATGGAGCCAAATTTTGATTCACCCCCACTTCCACAGGTTTATTGTTCTGCCCTGATTGATGTCCTTATAATCTGTAGGACTGGGTGTTCAGTGTTTGTCAGTAAATACTAACTTTCTTTTTTCCCTTCCATCCTACCAGGTTCTGTGATATCCAGTTCCAGGGTCCACTTTCCATCCAGGAGCTGTGGGTCCGTCACCTCCATCATCACAGACTGGAAATGAACTTTTGTAAATCCTCCGGCCCACCACATGATCTGTCCTCACAGGATCAGCATCCTCAGCCTCCCAAAGCTCCAACATAGACCATCAGCATTTTATAGACCAGATAAATGGATGAAATAATGTGTTCGTCTATTGGGCTATGGTGGCAAGCAACTTGTTTGATGAGGACTGACTGTAATAGAAAGGAAATATCTGAGCTCTGTGTGAAGATACAGAAGCACATTTTAAGGATTCATGAGCTGGTATTACAATATGTGGTATGAGGAGTGATGATGGTCATAGAGCTTTGTCTCCAAGGGGATGGGGGGGGGGGGGATAAGCAAGGTTTTGTTAAATGTCAGTTGTTTTTTTTTTTATTATTATTTTTAAACTGTTAAGTCATGAAAGCATAGCTGCTTGGTCTCAGATAATGAAGAGTGTTGTATAATACAGTGTGGAAGAATAAAGCTGTGATTTGATGACTTCTGTCTGCTAGGTGGGTTTTTCATTGTCCTACCTACAGCCCCTTGTTGTCTTTACCCAACCTTGGTTTGCTTACACATTATCTCCTTCCGTTGTGTATAAACTTGGCATTATGGTAATTTCATCTCCTACCAGTTGTCGAATGGAAAGCCGTTTTTCTCGGCCTACTGACCCTGAGCTAATCCGTTTTAGCCGTAGTGTCAGTAGGAGGCAGACACAGGTCTGAATTTTTTTCTACCTAGGGCCTGTGTTAGACTCTTTTCCTTTTTATTTTCTTGTTTTCAGGTGGGGGTTCAGGAGCATGGCGCTACCTGTTCCCCCTTCTGCGGCTAAAGGGCACGGGGCATAGAGTATGCACCGATAACCCCTTTCCGCCAACGGCCAGCGCCTGGAGTTGCACTTTTTTTTTTTTTATTCCTTTTATTGAAATGTAAACAATATTAACCAACATGCCTATTAAAGTGAACACAGCATACAAAATATAAGGAAACTCAACAATGCACTTGAAATCCAGTACAGTTGAACAGAATGTCGACAACAGAATAGCTAATTTTAATATGTATAATGTATATCAGATGCAACAAAAGCATTACCCAACATAGGTGACTTAAGGAAGAAACATACGGTAAATATACATCTAAAATAACAACACTGTACCATACAGTAAGGTAGGAAGGCACCACCGTGTTCCAAGGATAGCAGATGTGTAATATAAAATAAAAATAAAATAACCGATACATGCATCAAAAGAAACAGGTGAGAACAGACAAACATAGATTCAAGGAAAAAGAGGACAAACAGTTGACTAATACACCTAGACGGATGCCCTCTGGGCTCGAGGAGAAGACATAGTAGGAACATTGAGTCAACGGAGAGGAGCACCATACACCCCCACACTGAGAGAAATTTCCCTGGCATTTCCTATACTTGTATAATATATGTGAAAAAGGTATCGTTGCATTAACAAGAGCCTTCCATTGTGATAAAGTAGGAGGGCCGGTGTCCATCCATTAGAGAGCAATAGCTTTTCTAGCCATGAATAAGGTCTCCCGTAAAAGTGTACGGATGTGATGCGTCCACATCTCCTCATCCATAACACCAAATGGGCAGATCAGGGGATCAAGAGACAGGGAAGGCTGAGCAAGAGTGGCAAGAAGCTGGAGAACCCCACTCCAAAAGGATACAATGAAAGGGCAAGCCCATATGAGGTGCCAGAAATCAGCCCCAGCAGCTCCACAATGATGGCAAACAGCTGAGTCCAAACAACCCATTCTATGCAATCTGAGAGGGGTTATAGAACTATAATGGATGAAGTTCAATTGGATCAATTTATTATTAGCTGCCGGGGACACATGCATGTGGGAGGAGAAAATGTCCTCCCAGTCATACTTAGTCAAAGCAAGGATATGAGATTCCCAATGCCGGACCACTGCCATTGGGGAGCGGGAGTTCTTGGCCTGAAAAAGATGTGTGTAGAGGATGGACAGTTCCCTCTCCTTTCCCTTCTCCCTCCCTTGCACTGTTTACTTACAGCGCAGTGCAGATGCCGACCGCAGCTCCCTCTGCTGAGCTGCGATCGAGCGGCTGGTGTCTTTTTACTTTCACTTTTGCCGGCATTCCGCAGCCGCGCAGGGAAAGTGTAATAGTATAAGCTGCGGCCGGGTCCGGAACTTCTTCCCGCCTGGATTTGGCCACGGGGCAGATTTCCCGCCCACTTCTGCGGCCGGCCAATGAATACTTTGGTTGCGCACCAGGGGGTCACTGATTTACCTGTCAGCTCGGTGCGTGCGCTTGGGGGTAATTTTTCTCCACTGAGGGTCCGTCCTGGGGCAGAGACAGTCTCCAGCACGGACTGCTAGCTCCTCCTCTCTTCTCTCCTGCTCCCTGGGCCATATCGTTGCAGCTGCTCCTGGTCTCCTCAGCTCCAGCCTCAGGGCACCTACAGCCTGCTTTCTGCTCCAGCCTGCTTCTCAGCTCCTGCGGCGGGACACAGAACTTGGTAAGATTGCTCCATTTTAATTTATGCTGACTTCTTTTACTAGCTGCTATGTCCGACCCCAGACCGAAGGCACTCACTGCAACAGGGCGTCCGTTGTCTTCGGCTCCCCTCTCTGATTTCGATTCATTTCTGCATGGAGGTACTGGGCAGGATGGTGGCTGCCATGAAGGCAGTTCCCTTCGGCCCAGTTTCATTATCTCCCCCTCCAGCTGGCCATATTGGCCAGGTGGGACAAATCACCGTTCTCCCTGGATCGGCGGATTCTTTTGCCCCCGGCCGTTTGGCGGGCCCTTCTGTGGTGGCTCCAGTCTCCCTTCCCTCTCCAGTTCTCCTCAACTGGCAGGGCTCGGGGGGGGTTCCAGTTCTGATGGTCCAGGGTCTCTGGTCTCCTCCGGAAGCTTGCCTTCCCATCAATCTAATAGCGCTCCGAGCCATCTTTCTTTTCCTCCTCCCCTTCAGGATCGGCCAGTCCGTGTTCATACATCAATCACCACGGCATACATCAATCACCGCGGCGGCACGAGCAGTCGCTCGGTGATGGAGGAGCTCTCCAGGAATCTGATCTGGGCCGAGGCTAGAGTTCCTGCTCTTTCAGCGATCCACATCCCGGGGGTGGGGAATTGGGAAGTGGACTTTTTCCAGTCGATCTTCGGCAAATCCGGGGGAGTGGTCTCTCCGGAGGTGTTTGCACAGATCTGCGATCACTGGGGGACCCCGGACGTGGATCTCTTCGCCTCCTGCCACAACAGGCAGGTTCCCCACTTTGTTGCGAAGTCGAGAGACCCTCTGGCTCTGGTCATTCCTTGGTCGTCCTTCCATCTTCCTTACTACTTTCTGCCTCTCCCTCTCATGCCCAGGGTTCTGCGGAAACTCAAGGCGGAGGGCGTTTCTGCCATTCTGGTAGCTCCAGACTGGGCCAGGTGCGCCTGGACCAGCATGATTTCCCTGGTCGCCGACTTTCGGCTGCGTCTTCCTCTTCATCCCGATCTGCTCTCCCAGGGTCTTCTCTGCCACCCAGTTTACTGTCGTGGCATTTGACGGCGTGGCGGTTGAAACCGTGGTTTTGAGAGCTTGGGGGTTTTCATCCAGGGTGATTCGCACCATGCTTCGAGCACTAACCTTCTGCTGCCAGGATTTACCACCACACTTGGAAGGCTTATTTCCAGTGGTGCAAGGCGCAATCTGTTTCCCTGGTCGAGTTTTCCTTTCAGCAGTTAGCTTCTAATTCTCATGTCGTCACCATTCTGCAGTGCATGGCCCATAAGGCGCTGCCTTTCAGGTCCCCCACTTCTCCTTGGGACCTCAACCTGGTGCTTGGTGCTTTGAGGGACGCTTTGTTCGAACCTCCTCGGGACGTCTCTCTTTGCATCCTTTCGTGGAAGGTTGACTTTCTCATCGATATCACTTCCATTAGGAGGGTCTCTGAGTTAGCGTCTTTTTTTTGTCGTTCCCCTCTTTTGGTCCTTCATCAGGACAAGGTGGTTTTTCAGCCACCACCCTCCTTCTTGCCCAAGGTGGTTGCCCCTTTCACGTGAAAGAAGAGATTGTTCTTCCTTCTTTCTGTCCTGCTCCTTCCAATGCTAAGGAGCGTTCCGTACATAGTATGGACGTTGTCCAGGCTGTCCGGATATATCTTTCGTTCACCTCTTCTTTTTGGCAGGGTGACTCCTTCTTCGTGATTCCGGAGGGTAGTCGCAAGAGTCTTCTGGCTTCCAAGGCGACCATTTCGCAATGGATCCGTTCTGCCATATCGGAATAGTACCATCGCAAAGGGAAAGTGCCGCCCTTTCGGGTGACTGCACATTCCACACGTTTTGGTGGGGATTCTTGGGCTCTCCGCAGTAGGGCTTCGGCCCTTAAAGTCTGTAAGGCGGCCACCTGGTCGTCCTTGCACACTTTCACAAAATTTTACCAAGTGCACACTTTTCTCGTCAGCTGACGCCGGTTTGGTCCTCAAGGTGTTGCAGGGGGTAGTGGCTCAGTCCTCTGCCTGATTCCGTGTTGGGTATTTTTTCCCACCCTGGGGACTGCTTTGGCATGTCCCACAGTTTCTGTGTCCCCCAATGGTACCGACCGAGAAAAGTAGATTTTTTTTATGCTTACCGTAAAATCTCTTTCTCGGAGGATCCACTGGGGGGGACACAGCACCCATCCATGGTTTGTGACTAAGGTTCGGTTTGTTTTTTGTCCGAGGGGTGGTTCGGTTGCTTTTCTTGCCTGGTTCCCTCGGACACCTGTTGGTTTCTTTCTCTGTCTGTTTCCTCCTACTGCTTTGGGACTAAATTGATTAGCTCAGGGTCAGTAGGCGGGGTATATCCTGCCAGGAGGGGCCAACTTTTCTTCCTCCGAGAAAGAGATTTACTGTAAGCATAAAAAATCTACTTACAGTATATCTCAACTGGCTCAAGAAAGATTAACAGATTTCTAAATTACTTCTATTAAAAAATCTTAATCCTTCCAGTAATTATCAGCTGCTGAAGTTGAGTCGTTCTTTTCTGTCCAACCAGAGTGCTCTCTGCTGTCACCTCTGTATGTCTCTGGAACTGTAGAATCCCCATAGCAAACCTCTAATGCGCCAGACAATTCCTGAGACAGACGGACAGGTGTCAGCAGAGAGCACTGTGATCAGACAGAAAAGAACAACTCAAATTCTGCAGCTCATAACTACTGGTATGATTCACCCTTTAAGGACCAAGCATTTTTCTGCACTTTCGTTTTTTCCTCCTTGCCTTTTAAAAATCATAACCCTTTAAATTTTTCACCTAAAAATCCATATGATGGCTTATTTTTTGCACCACCAATTCTACTTTGTAATGACAGGCATTTTACCCCAAAAATCTACGGCGAAACGGGGAAAAAAATAACTGTGCGACAAATTTGAAGAAAAAACACCATTATGTAAATTTTGGGGGCTATAACTTTATTTTTCTGCGTACAGGGTGGTATAAGGGCTCACTTTTTGTGCCGTGATCTGAAGTTTTAATCTGTACCATTTTTTACTTTGGGTTTTTTTTTTGCGCGTACGCCATTGACCGTGCGGTTTAATTAACAATATATTTTTATAGTTCGGACATTTACACACGCGTCGATACCACGTTTATTTTTATTATGAAAATATACAAAAATGTGGGAGCTCAATGTAAAAAGAGGGAAAACCTATACCGAGGATACTGCGTTGCACATCCCCATGTGCCAAAAAAGAGTACTAATAGTATAAAAAGAGAGGCAGTCCTGCTAGGCTAGGTAAGAGTAAAAGATATATGGTCAAAAATTAGAAGAAAGAGAAAACATGTCTAAAATAGCATAAAATAATGACATTTATTTAGAAAATGATGTGAGGTATGCGGCAGGGCCCTTGTCGCAGACTGGTCACTAGATAAAATGCTTACAATGGTATAAAATACTAAAAATATAAACAGTGATATTGCACTTCAACAACTGGACAATGAGACAATGAAAGTGGGGCAATGGGACAGTGCAAACAGTATCTGTTTAGTTATACTGTAAAGTCATATTACAGGAGCCGGGATTAATCCAGATGAAAGTGCATGGCAAAAAGTTAATAATCCAATAGGGTAATTTTCAGTAGCTCTGGAGCCTCCCAGATTGGGGCCTACTATGAACGTTTATAGGTGCAGAGATACAGGCGATGCCCCCTCTACCCCGATGACACGGGGACTGAATGCAAGAGGGCAATTGCTATACAGTTTAGGCACTTTGTGCCTCTTACCGGCTACAGTGTGCACGGTCAGATGTGTGCAGCTATACTTGCGATCCGGATGCACGTCCCTCTGTCCCGGCGGCACGGGAGAAATGTAGGAGGGGTGATAGGATCCGGTGCTGGGGGTCGGAGATGATGGCTGGGAAGCAGCGTGTGGCAGCGCTGTGAAGCCTAGCGATCGTAACAGCGTATGGCAGCGCTGGAGGTATCCTCTCTACCCCGACGGCACGGGGAGCAGGTGAGAGGGTAGGTGAACACCGGCAATGCGGTAACGATTGTCTCAGATGATGTGCAGGGTTGTCTTAACATCAGACTCGCTTCGGGGAGCTGCTTCCCCTTTTTCAATGGTGGAGGTTCAGGAAGTCCGTAGGAAACCGCCACCATTGAAAAAGGGGACGCAGCTCCCCGAAACTCGTCTGGTATTAAGACAACCCTGCACATCATCTGAGACAATCGTTACCTCATTGCCGGTCCTTACCTACCCTCTCACCTGCTCCCCGTGCCGTCGGGGTAGAGAGGATACCTCCAGCGCTGCCATACGCTGCTACGATCGCTAGGCTTCACAGCACTGCCACATGCTGCTTCCCAGCCATCATCTCCGACCCCCAGCACAAGATCCTATCAACCCTCCTACATTTCTCCTGTGCCGCCGGGACAGAGGGACGTGCATCCGGATCGCAAGTACAGCCGCACACATCTGACCATGCACACTGTAGCCGGTAAGAGGCACAAAGTGCCTAAACTGTATAGCGATTGCCCTCTGGCATTCAGTCACCGTGCCGTCAGTGTAGAGGGGACATCGCCTGTATCTCTGCACCTAAAAACGTTTATAGTGGGCCCCAATCTGGGAGGCTCCAGAGCTACTGAAAATTACCCTATTGGATTATTAACTTTTTGCCATGCACTTTCATCTGGATTAATCTGGATTAAATCCTATAATATGACTTTACAGTATAACTAAACAGATACTGTTTGCACTGTCTCATTGTCCAATTGTTGAAATGCAATATCACTGTTTATATTTTATATTTTTAGTATTTTATACCATTGTAAACATTTTATCTAGTGACCAGTCTGCGACAAGGGCCCTGCGGTGATCCACCCCACGGGAACACAAGGGACGGGATAAAAGCACCTTTTAGATGCTGCTGTCAGCTTTGACAGCGGTGGATCTAAAGGGTCTTAATGCGATCGCCGCATGTTGGCTATTGACGCCGGCCGCCAGCTACAAGAATCATCTGGGGGCCGGCCGGTATGACGCGGGCTCGAGTCGGGAGCCCGCGCCATACCACCTTTAACAGCACATGGACAGGTATACATGTCCATGGTTCTTAAAGTGTTAAGATTGTTTAATAGGAGTAATTTACAAATCTGTTTAACATTCTGGAGCCAGTTAATATACAATACAAAAATGTTTTTTTCCTGGAATACCCCTGTGGGGTATTCAGGAGGGACCGGGATGCCTCCTGAAATCATTCAGTAGGCATCCCATGCCAACCCCTGGGAGAGTCCTGAGACCCCCCCCCCCCCCAATGTTAGCAATCGTCAGTCAATTCAGACCGGCGATCTGGCGATTCTGTGTTATACTGGTCTCCAGTAACGTGGAAAGTAAGGGGAACGAGGCTGTCCAAGACCCCCGATTCCCCTGAAGGCAATGAGGTGGCAGGGGTGCCACCCCTCCTATCCCTGCTATTTGTTGGTCAGAAGCGACCGACCAATAGCAGATAGGGGGCGGGAGGGTTAAAGTTCAGTTCCCCTGCTCTGCCCACCTACGGTAGTCTAGGCGGAGCGGGGGAACTTTGCTAGGACCGGTGCCGAAGGTCCCTTACCGACGGCGATCCTCTGTGCGGCAGCGGGCGGCAATCCTCTGTGTGCATCAGCTGCAGAGATCCTGCCTAATGCCAGAAGAGTTGTTTACAGTGATCTCACAAGTTGTAGCACTCCAGATGTTACAAAACTACTACTCCCAGCATGCCCAGACAGCCGTTTGCTGTTTGGGCATCCTGGGATTTGTAGTTTTGCAAGATTTAGAGGGGTACAGTTTGGTACTTTAGAGGGGTACTGTGCGGTGGTCTCTAAACCGTGGCCCTCTAAATCTTGCAAAACTACAAATCCCAGCATGCACGAACAGCAAACTGCTGTCTCGGAATGCTGGGAGTTGTAGTTACCTGCCTCCAACTGTTGTATAACTACATCTCCCAGCATGCCCTTCGGTGATCAGTACATCCTGGGAGTTGTAGTTTTGCAACAGGCACACTGGTTGGAAAATACTGAGTTTGGAAAACCTTCAGTTAGGTTCTGTTACCTACCAGTGTGCCTCCCAGCTGTTGCAAAAGTACAACTCACAGCATCCATGGTCTGTCAGTGCATGCTGGGAGTTGTAGTTTTGCAACACCTGGAGGTTTTCCCCTCCCATGTGAATGCACAGGGTAAAATTACATTGTCGGGTTTACAGTGACTTTCCTGCTTCGAGTTTGAGCTGCGGCAAATTTTCTGCCACAGCTCAAACTCCTAGCGGGAAAGTCACCACCGTAAAAAACCCGCCAGTGCGTATGTACCCTAGAAACACTACACAAACACAAAATAAAGG
Source organism: Hyla sarda (assembly GCF_029499605.1). Taxonomy (NCBI): domain Eukaryota; kingdom Metazoa; phylum Chordata; class Amphibia; order Anura; family Hylidae; genus Hyla; species Hyla sarda. The sequence goes on along the minus strand of NC_079192.1, from coordinate 49,471,882 downwards.
GTAAAACACTACATTTACACACACACACATACACTGTCGCACTGTACACATACACACGTGACCCATTTTGGAAACTACACCCCTCACAGAAAGCAAAAAGGTGTATAGTGAGCCTTACACCCCACAGGTGTTTTACGAATTTTGGTTAAAGTTGGATGGGAAAATGAAAAAAAGAAAAAATTATAATTTCACAAAAATGCTGGTGTTACCCAAAATTTTTCATTGTAACAAGGGAAAATAGGAAAAAAGCCCCCGAAAATTTGTAACCCCATTTCAGAACATACCCCATATGTGGATGTAAAGTGCTCTGAGGGCGCACTACAATGCTCAGAAGAGAAGGAGCGCCATTGGGCTTTTACTGCAACCTTCTACTCACTGTTCACACACAGCGATTGCAACGTCTTGCTGTGTGTCTTGTCTACACTTGGGGCCACTCACAGCTCGGGCTGTGTGTTCCTCACCAGGACCCCTGCCTCTCCCTACAGCCACCTTGCTGTCCTCTAGTGAGAACAACAACTATTCTGTTTCCATTTAAACACACTTCCTCTTTCTGCTACCTCATTAATTACGCCACAGGTGGAGGTTTCTCCAGGGTTAGCTAGGGAAATACACCCTTCTCTTTCCGCTGGGGACCCCCGCTATCTCGCATGCAGCACCCACCTCTGGGCCCCGTAGTTGTGACCCGGCAGACTTTGAGGCTGCAATGCTGCATGCAGCTCCCAGCAGTCGGTGCTGCATGTGAGATTGCGGGGGTCCCCAGCGGCGGGACCCCTGCTATCAGACATCTTACCCCTATCTTTTGGATAGGGAATAAGATGTCTTAGGGCCGGAGTACCCCTTTAAAGCTCACTGTACCCCTTGTTGCGTTCCTTGAAGGGTGTTGTTTCCCAAATGGTATGCCATGTGGGTTTTTCTTTTTCCTGTAATGGCCCCATAGGGGCTTCCTAAATGCGACATGCCCCTGAAAAACCATTTCAGCTAAATTTTCTTTCCAAAAGCCAAATGTGTGATTCCTCTTCTGAGCATTGTAGTGTGCCAGCAGAGCACTTGACGTCCACACATGGGGTATTTCCATACTCAGAAAAAATGGGGTTACAAATTTTGGGGGGCATTTTCTCCTATTACCCCTTGTAAACATGTAAACTTTGGGGAAAAACTGCATTTTAGTGAAAAAAAACCAATTCCTTCCTTGAGTGGTGTAGTTTCCAAAAATAGTATGCCATGTGGTAATTTTTTTGCTGTTCTGGCACCATTGGGGCTTCCTAAATGTGACATGCCACCAAAAATTATTTCAGCAAAATTCACTCTCCAAAATCACATTATCGCACCTTCCCTTCTGAGCTCTCTACTGCCCCCGCAGAACACTTTACATCTACATATGATGTATTTCCTTACTCGAGAGAAATTGGGTTACAAATTTTGGGGGGGATTTCTCTCCTTTTACCCCTTGTAAAAATTCCAAAAAATGGCTCTACAAGAACATATTAGTGTAAAAAAATTAAGATTTTGAATTTTCTCCTTCACTTTGCTGCTATTCCTGTGAAACACCTTAAGGGTTAGCAAACTTTATGAATGTAATTTTGAATACTTTTAGGTGTACAGTTCCTACAATGGGGCCATTTATGGGGTATTTCTCACAACAAGGCCCCTCAAATCCACTTCAAACTTAATTGGTCCCTGAATTTTTTTTACTGAAGGGTATATGCTCTTGCCACTAGGAGGCGCTGACACTAGGAAAAATACTCATATACCCGCCCACCTGCAGTTAGGTAATCAGTTTTAGCTAGTGTCAGCAGGAGGCAAGACACAGGTCTAGGAGCTCCCCAGACCTGGTCTTTTTTTTTTTATAATTTTCTAGTAAGTGCTGTTTAGTTAGGTCCTTTACTCCCTTTTGTTTCCTCTTTTCATGTGGGGGTTCAGGAGCATGGTGCTACCTGTTCCCCCATATGCATCTAAGGGGCACGGGACATAGAGCAAAATGCACCGTTAACCCCTTCCCGCCAACGGCCAGCACCTGGGGTTGCACCTAGGGTCCGGGTCTCCCTATCTTCCCTGCTCGTCCTGCATTATGTGATGCTGAGACAGACAGGTGACTAAAATGCTGGCCGAAGACATCTTGGGTGAGTGTGGCATCTGAGGTGAGTATACATACCCACCCCACTTCCTCTTCTTCCTCTTACATTTCCTCTTCCTCTTCTTCCTCTTCTTCCCCTTGCGCTCCAGGGTGATCAGCCGGCTGGAGTTAGGGGGAATCATGGCGGCACGTAGCGCCGCCCTTCTTCCCTCATTACTCGTGCTAGCCGGGAGGTCAGGCTTATCCTTCTCCTCCTCCTTCTCCTCCCTTCCTCCTCCTCTTCTTTCTCCTAATCCACTTCATCCTAATCCACTTCACCCTCTTCCACTTCCTCTCCCTCTTCTTCCACTTCCTCTTCCACTTATTCTTCTTCCACTTCCTTCTCTTCCTCTTCTTCTTCCTCTCCCTCCTCTTCCTCCTCTTCCACTTCCTCTTCCACTTCCTCTTCTTCCTCTTCCTTCTCTTACTCTTCCACTTCCTCTCCCTCTCTTCTTCTTCTTCCTCTTCCACTTCCTCTTCTTCCTCTTCCTCTTCTTTCTCACCTCTGCGCTGGGTCATTTTCCACTTCCTCTTCTTCTTCCTCCTCTTCCACTTCCTCTTCCTCCACTTCCTCTTACCCTTCCACTTCCTCTCCCTCTTCTTCTTCCACTTCCTCTTCCTCCTCCTTCATCCTCCACTTCCTCCAATTCCTCTTCCTCCACATCTTCCTCCTTTTTTCTCTTCTTTCTCTTCTTCTTCCACTTCCTCTTCCTCCTCTTCTTTCTCTCCCTCTTCTTCTACCTCTTCTACTTCCTCCTCCTTCTTCCGCTTCCACTTCCTCTTCCACTTCCTCATCCTCCTTTATCTTCTTCCTCTTCTTCTTCCACTTCCTCCTCCTTCTTCCTCTTCCACTTCCTCTTCTCCCACTTCCTCCTCCTCCTCTTCCACTTATTCTTCTTCCACTTCCTTCTCTTCCTCTTCCACTTCCTCTCCCTCTTCTTCCACTTCCTCTTCCTCCTCTTCCACTTATTCTTCTTCCACTTCCTCCTCTTCCACTTCTTCTTCCTCTCCCTCCTCTTCCTCCTCTTCCACTTCCTCTTCCACTTCCTCTTCTTCCTCTTCCACTTCCTCTTCCTTCTCTTACTCTTCCACTTCCTCTCCCTCTCTTCTTCTTCTTCCTCTTCCACTTCCTCTTCTTCCTCTTCCTCTTCTTTCTCACCTCTGCGCTGGGTCATTTTCCACTTCCTCTTCTTCTTCCTCTTCCTCCTCTTCCACTTCCTCTTCCTCCACTTCCTCTTACCCTTCCACTTCCTCTCCCTCTTCTTCTTCCACTTCCTCTTCCTCCTCCTTCATCCTCCACTTCCTCCAATTCCTCTTCCTCCACATCTTCCTCCTTTTTTCTCTTCTTCCACTTCCTCTTCCTCCTCTTCTTTCTCTCCCTCTTCTTCTACCTCTTCTACTTCCTCCTCCTTCTTCCGCTTCCACTTCCTCTTCCACTTCCTCATCCTCCTTTATCTTCTTCCTCTTCTTCTTCCACTTCCTCCTCCTTCTTCCTCTTCCACTTCCTCTTCTCCCACTTCCTCCTCCTCCTTCCTCTTCTTCTACTTTCTCTTCATCCTCTTCCACTTCCTCCTCTTCTTTCTCTTCTTCCTTCTCCTCCTTCATTCTCTTCTTCCTCTTCTTCCACTTCCTCTTCCACTTCCTCTTCTTCCTCCTCCTTCTTTCTCTTCCACTTCCTCTTTCTCCACTTCCTCTTCCTTCTCTTCCACTTCCTCTTCCTCCTTTCTCTTCTTCCTCCACTTCCTCTTCCTCTTCTTCTTTCTCTTCCTCTTCTTCCACTTCCTCTTCCTCCTCCTCCTTCTTCATCCTCTTCTTTCTCTTCCTCTTCTTCCACTTCCTCTTCTTTCTCCTCCTTCCACCTCCTCTTCCTCTTCTTCCACTTACTCCTTTTCCTCCTCCTTCATTCTCTTCTTCCTCTTCCTCTTCTTCCACTTTATTTTCCACTTACTCCTCCTCCACCTTTCTCTTCTTCCACTTCCTCCTTCTTTCTCTTCCTCTTCTTCCACTTACTCTTCCTCCTCTTCCTCCTCCTCCTTAATCTTTCTCCTCTTTCTCATCCACTTCCTCCTCTTCCACTTTCTCTTCCTCTACTTCCTCTTCCTCCACTTCCTCTTCTTCCACTTCCTCTTCCTCCACTTTCTCTTCTTCCACTTCCTCTTCCACTTCCTCCTCCTCTTCTTCCTCCTTCTTTCTCTTCTTCCTCTTCATCTTCTTCCACTTCCTCTTCCTCCTCTTCCACTTTTTCCTCCTCCTCCTTCGTTCTCTCCTCTTCTTCCACTTCCTCTTCTTTCTTCTCCTTCCATCTCCACTTCCTCTTCTTCCACTTCCTCTTCTTCCACTTCCTCTTCCACTTCCTCCTCCTCCTCCTTTCTCTTCTTCCACTTCCTCTTCCCCCTTCTTTCTCTTCTTCCTCTTCCTCTTCCACTTCTTCCTCCTTCCACTTCCTCTTCCTCCTCCTTCTTCATCTTCCTCTACCTCTTCCTTCTCTTCCACTTCCTCTTCCACTTCTTCCTCCTCCTCCTTCCTCTCCTTCCACTTCCTCTTCTTCCTCTTCCTCCTCTTCCGCCTCCTTCCTCCTCTTCTTTCTCTTCCTCTTCTTCCATTCCTCTTCTTTCTCCTCCTTCATCTTCCTCCTCTTCCTCCTCCTCCTTCATCTTCCTCCTCTTTCTCTTCCTTCTCTTCCACTTCCTCCTTTTCCACTTCTTCCTTCTTCTCCTTCCTCTTCTTCCATTTCCTCTTCTTCCACTTTCACTTCCTCTTCCTCCTCTTCCACTTCCTCCTTCTTCCTCCTCTTCCTTCTCCTCCTCCTTCTTCCTCCTCTTCAACTTCCTCCTTCTTCCTCCTCCTCCTTCTTCCTCCTCTTCCACTTCCTCCTCTTCCTCATCCTCCTCCATCTTCCTCCTCTTTCTCTTCCTTCTCTTCCACTTCCTCTTACACATCTTCCTCCTTCCTCTCCTTCCACTTCCTCTTCTTCCACTTCCTCCTCTTCCTCCTATTCCACTTCCTCCTCCTCCTTCTTCCTCCTCTTCCATCTTCCTCCCCTTTCTCTTCCTGCCATTGAATCGATATTTTGTATAATTTTTCTATTGGCATTTCAGTTTAACATTAATACTTCCACTTCCTCCTCTTCCACTTCTTCCTCCTTCTCCTTCCTCTTCTTCCACTTTCTCCTCCTCCTCCTTCCTTCTCTTCCACTTCCTCCTCCTTTATTTTCCTCTTCTTCCACTTCCTCTTCCTCCTTCGTTCTCTCCTCTTCTTCCATTTCCTCTTCTTTCTCCTCCTTCCACCTCCTCTTCCACTTCCTTTTCTTCCACTTTCTCCTCTTCCTCCACCTCCTTCTTTCTCTTCTTCCTCTTCCTCTTCTTCCACTTACTCTTCCACTTACTCCTCCTCCTTCTTTCTTTTCTTCCACTTCCTCTTCCTCCTTTTTCTCTTCTTCCTCCTCTTCCACTTCCTCTTCCTCCTCCTCCTCCTCCTCCATCTTCCTCTTCTTCCACTTCCTCTTCCACTTCTTCTTCCTCTTTTTCCACTTCCTCCACTTCCTCCTCCTTCCTCCTCTTCCTCTTCCTCCTCCTCCTTCTTCCTCCTCTTCTTTCTCTTCCTCTTCTTCCTCCTCCTTCTTCCTCCTCTTCTTTCTCTTCCTCTTCTTCCACTTCCTCTTCTTTCTCCTCCTTCCACCTCCTCTCCTCTTCTTCCACTTACTCCTTTTCCTCCTCCTCCTTCTTTCTCTTCTTCCTCTTCCTCTTCTTCCACTTCCTCCTCCTCCTCCTTCTTTCTCCCTCTTCTTCCACTTCTTCCTCCTCTTCTACTTTCTCTTCCTCCTCCTCCTTCTTCATCTTCCTCCTTTTTCTCTTCCTTCATCTTCCTCCTTATTCTCTTCCTTCTCTTCCACTTCTTCCTCCTTCCTCTCCTTCCACTTCCTCTTCTTCCACTTCCTTTTCCTCCACTTCCTCTTCCTCCTCCTCCTCCTCCTTTTTTCTCCTCTTCTTTCTCTTCCTATTCCTCCTCCTCCTTCTTCCTCCTCTTCTTTCTCCTCCTTCCACCTCCTCTTCTTCCACTTACTCCTTTTCCTCCTCCTCCTCCTTCTTTCTCTTCTTCCTCTTCCTCTTCTTCCACTTCTGTCACGATCACACCCTATCGGTCCAGTTAAATATTATATATCTCCTTTTTGGAGGGACTCCATTCCCCCCTCCCCTCTGATCCCACCAGGGGGGCATCTCTCTTCCTGGCCCTCTTATCTGGTTGATTAAATGATGGGACCAGCGTGCATGACTTCAAAGACGATGTAAACACACAGCCAGACCCCCCCCCCCAATAAACTGCAGTACACAAAAGATACAGGATACAGCGTCTGAATGACCCCTCACCCCCCAGGACTTAGTTTATACACAGATGCAATAATAAAACACATGTATGATTTAATACTCAGGCCTGGGCCTGACACCTCCCCCTTTAGATGGGGACAGAGAGATCTTGCCTTTCCAGGCTGACAGATCTGTCTCTATTACTCCTCTATTTCTCCCTGACGCGATCATACCAGTAATTCCGCCTGGACTGTGCTGCTGTGAGGTTGTCATGTACCAGCCCAGTCAATGTCTGCATTCTATCCCGGAATCTCAGAACATACTCCATCACAGAAGTCCCTTCCCATTCTCCCCTAACTAAATCTCGGGGTCACCGCACTTTGTGACCATACAATAACTCAATGCGCGAGAAGCCTATAGACTCTTGGGGTACCTCCCGGTAAGCAAATAACAGATGGGGTAAATACTTTTCTCAGTCTCTGCCCTCCGATTCTACAAATGTTTTTATTTGTTTCAAGGGTACCGATATGACTGGTAGGGGAACTAGGGGAACACGAGTAACATCCCCAGACTTACCCACCCTCTGGCAGACACGACAAGATCTACAATAATTGGCAACAGCAGTACCCATACCCGGCCAGTAGAAATTGTGTGCCAACCTGGACTTTGTCTTGGCCACTCCCAAATGTCCTGCCAGGGGGGTCTCATGGGCCAACCTCAGCAGCTCTTTCCTGTATGGCCTAAGAACCACTAACTGCCTTTCTCTCTCCTGGGCCCCTAGCTTGCCTTTGGAAAGGGACTCCCAGTACAAGATATTTTCCCAATATACCCGATGCCCATCTGTGTCAACACCTGTATGTTCAGCACTTTGTCTCAGCCCTTCAAGGGAAGGGTCACTGCGCAGAGCTTCCCGGAAATGCTCATTTCCCTCCTCCTCCTTAGGCTCACAGGATTGGGACATATCACTCACTGCTGATCCCTCATCCTTCTTAGGCTCACAGGATTGGGACATAAAGCTCACTGCTGATCCCTCATCCTTGTTAGGCTCACAGGATTGGGACATAAAGCTCACTGCTGATCCCTCATCCTTAAATGTCACCAGGGGCACACCAACCCCTCCCCCTAGCCCATCTCCACTAGGTTTTGGCATTGGCAATGCATTGTCACCACATTTTACAATACACCCCATTCCACTTTTGGAAAACATTACTGGTTCAGTCACAGGTAAACAATTATCAATCCCCTGCACCCCCTCCCAGTTACCACATTTTGCAGTGTCTCCCAAAGTCTTGCACAGTACCTCAGAATGAACAGGGCTCTCTCCTAGCCCTTCCGGTGTGCAGGTAGTGTCCTCTGGAGCATAATTACAGAGCATCCGACCCAAATCATTCCCCAGCAGAACATTAACAGGGATGTCCTCAGAGACCCCCACCTTCCGCAAACCTTTGCCTGTACCCCAATCCAGGTACACACGGGCCATGGGCACAGCAGGCCGCACACCTCCAATTCCTTTTAAAGCCATGGTTCTTCCAGGGATGATGTCCTCTGTATCCACCACTTCAGGCCGCACTAAGGTAAAGGAGGCCCCAGAATCTCGCAAACCCACTGTCACCCGTTCACCCACAGTTACACTCTGCAGGTTATCTGCTCTTTTCTCCACCACTCCGGACACCAGAAGAACGGCTGTGTGTCCTCCAGGTTCTGGTGGAGAATCCTCTTTGTTGGGGCAAGTGGCACTCAGGTGCCCAATATTGTTGCATCTGTAACATCGGCAGGTGTCCCCTGACCCAATGTGGCTCCTGTTGCTCTTGGTGCTGATGGCAAGAACTTTCTGGCTGGCTTGGTGCTGCTGGTGGTGCTCTGTGGGTGTGTGGCTCCCCTCCAGGTACTTGCTCCGGCTTGTGCAGATCCATGCTTTGCTGTTGGTGCCCGGTTGTTGGCGAAGTCATCTCCAAGTTCTGCTTCCGTTGCTGTCTTGGGCTTGTGGTCCAAAATCCACTCTCTGGCTTCAAAGCTCCGTGTTTGGAGAAACTGATCCAGGACCATCAAGTCCTCCAGGGCCTCATAGGTAGTGACTTGTAGGCCCCCAGTCCATAGCCTGAATGCAGTCCTTAGCTGACCTGCATGTTGAGTGCAGCTTTCTGTGGCACTTTGTTGCAAAGTCTGAAACTTTTTCCGATAAGTCTCTGGAGTCAGATTAAAACTTTTGAGCAGGGCAGATTTTATTGCCTCATAGTCCTGGTCACTCTCAAAGGAAAGAGAAGCAAACACATCCAGAGCTTTTCCTCGCAACCGTGGGGTTAGATATCGTCCCCACTGTTCCTTAGGTAGATGGAACTGCCAGCAAACCTTTTCAAATCCCCTCAGGAACACATCCAGATCACCATCTTTCTCCAACATGGGGATATGTTCCAAGCGGGGTTTGTGGTCTCCTTGATCCTGCACATCACTCCGTACGGATAAAGCATCCCCTCTCAGCCTCAGAACCTCCAGTTCATGCCTTCGCTCGGCCTCTCTTTCTGACGCCTCTCTCTGCGGCTCAGGCCTCTCTTTCTGTGGCTCGTGCCTGAGCCTCTCTCTCTGCAGTTTGGTACTGGAGAAGCAGTTGGAGTTTCATATTGGCATCCACATTCCCAAGGTGTTGTAAGGCAGTCCGCATATAAGAATCCAAGGCCTCATATGGAGTACTGTCCTGATGGGGAGTAATGTTGTATTCCCCAGGAGATATCAGTCCTTGGATGGCAGTTCCAGCTGTAGGACTTTGCCTCATGTCACTCAGCTCTTCTGCACGGGCATCATACTCCACGAGATCAGCAATAAGTTGTTCCTTGTTCTTTCCTGCAGTAGGGATGTCCTTTTCTTGGCGCATTAGCTCCAGTGCAGGCTTGGACTGCTTGCGATATGCCTCCATATTTCCGAGATGAGACAGAGGAGGTAAAACAGGAGATGGGGAGGACAGAACTGTCTTGCACTCTTTTTGTATGTCTTTTAAACCAGCACTGAGCTCTCTCTTTTGAATTTACACACAAGAACATGTATGCAATTTCTTTTTTAGTACTAAGATTTCCTTACAGGTAAAATCCAGCAAGCACTAAAAATCTCTAAATATGTCCCAACGCTGCCACCAGTTGTCACGATCACACCCTATCGGTCCAGCCAAGACGCTAGAGAGAGTGTGATGGTGCAAGGGTTAAAGCCGCCAGACCTCTGGGTATCCACTACTAGTCCCAGCAAGTCACCATATTAACCCTTAGATACACGTGTTTCACCCGAGCTGCCTTCAGAAAGGTGAGCTCATATATTTAGAGATCAAAGACCAGAGCTGATTAATTAAACATTTAATCTGATAAAAGGTATCACAGTGCTGACTATATAAAAATACAGAAACAAATGACATACAGTTACAAAAATATATAAAAGAGTTTAGCAAGTTCAGAAAGCAAAAATGAAGTTCTTACAGCATGATGATATTAGCAGTCCATGAGAGAGTTCCAGCTGTTCTTAGGATGGTCTTGTCAGCTTGGGGCACAGATCTTAACAACCTGACTATAGCATTGTTAAATATTATATATCTCCTTTTTAGAGGGACTCCATTCCCCCCTCCCCTCTGATCCCACAGGGGGGCATCTCTCTTCCTGGCCCTCTTATCTGGTTGATTATATGATGGGACCAGAGTGCAGAACTTCAAAGACGATGTAAACACACAGCCAGACACCCCCCCTCAATAAACTGCAATACACAAAAGACGCAGGATACACCGTCTGAATGACCCCTCACCCCCCAGGTCTTAGTTTATACACAGATGCAATAATAAAACACATGTATGATTTAATACTTAGGCCTGGGCCTGACAACTTCCTTTTCCACTTCCTCCTCCTCCTTCTTTCTCTTCTTCCACTTCCTCCTTCTTTCTCTTCTTCCTCTTCCCCTTCTTCCTCTTCCTCTTCTTCCATGTCTTCTTTCTCCACTTCCTCTTCCCCCTCCTCCATCTTCCTCCTCTACCTCTTCCTTCTCTTCCACTTCCTCTTCCACTTCTTCCTCCTCCTCCTTCCTCTTCTTTCACTTCCTCTTCCTCCTCCTCCTTCGTTCTCTTCTTCCACTTCCTCCTTCTTCATCTTCTTCCACTTCCTCCTCCTTCATTCTCTTCTTCCACTTCCTCCTCTTCCCCTTCTTCCACTTCCTCTTCCTCCTTTTTCATCTTCTTCCTCTTCCTCCTCCACCTCCTTATTCCACTTCCTCTTCTTTCACTTCCTCCTCCTTCATCTTCTTCCACTTCCTTTTCCTCCTCCTTCTTCATCTTCTTCCACTTCCTTTTCCTCCTCCTTCTTCGTCTTCTTCCACTTCCTCTTCCACTTCCTCCTTCCTCCTTCCTCTTCCACTTCCTCCTGTCCGGGGTGGCTCAGGGACCTACTCGTCACTGTCTAGAATGGCTCTCAACACGTCTTGTATTTTTTGCCCAGCTCCAGTGTACTGGATTCCGATCCCTCTTGGGACACAAGGTGGCTCCTCAAGACAGCGATGGTTGCCACTGGGGCCTGGGGGCTTTTGCTGAGAGCATTCAACAGTGCTTACTGTCCACTATTGCAGCCTGGCTCTTTCTGTTTTTTTCTTTTTGGTTATCTACTGCTGCTCACGCAACCTTGGCTCTCTCCTCTGTTGGAAGAGTTTATACAATCTCCTTGGAAGGGGTGTGTTCTTCCTTCCCTTTTGTCTGTGTCAGTTGTACTGCACTGACACCAAAGTCTTCTGGAGTAATCCTTCCTGTACCCAGACCCTGAGAGTCCCAGATGGGTTCTCATTTGTTTTTCCCTCCGTTCCTGTTCTGGGAGGATGTTTCTTTTCAGTGCTCTGATCTGCTTGGACCTCTGGGGTCTATGATATGTCGGTCTCCTTGGCTTGGACTCTGTCCTAGGATGCTGTGGCATGCCTTCTTTTCAGTTGGCCCTTCCGGTTCCTTGGGCCTTGGTGATGCTTCAGGTCTGGGGCATGTGTAGCAATCCAGCCAAGACTCCTCCGCGATCCCATTAGTCGGGGTGGTCTTTCTGTTCTGCACTCCTTCACTTCTTCATGTTTTTACATGGAAGTTTGTCACCCGGAGAGTTTTTGCCGACGTCTGTTTTCCTTACTCTTCAGGGGTCCATTTTCCAGGTGAATCTACATCTCCAGTTTACTTGCCAGTCTCTCCGGGATCCGGGATGCCCCCTTTTCAGGGTGTTTCCCACTCCTTTCTTCCTTAGGGGGCCATGTCCTCCTGAGTCAGAGGGCGTTCAGGTCATCCACATTATGCCCTGGGACAGGGGTTTTTGGGTCTGCGGCTGTTCAGGTCTTTGCTCTCATGCACCGGACCTCTCCAGAGCAGAAGTCCATCTTTATTTTTTTCCTGTGGTTTCTTGTCTCTCTATTTTGACCCAGGTGTCTTAGGTCGGTACAGAGGACGACCCCTTCTTTTGGTGTCCTAGTCCATCTCCTTGGACGGGAGATCTTCCGGGAGCTCAATTTCTGGGTCTAGTGTGTCTCCGACCTGGGGGCTCGTCCGCAGACCTTGTGGACGCGTGAGTTCAGTCTCGGGACTGCTTCCTTTTCTCTGGTGTTTTTTTCCCACCCTAGGGGACTGCTTTGTCACGTCCCATCAGTAAGGTGTCCCCTAATGAAGAGCAGCCGAGAAAAGGAGATTTTTTTTTTTGCACTCACCGTAAAATCTCTTTCTTGTTGCCTTCATTGGGGGACACCGCACCCACCCATTTCTTCATCTTTTTTCCAGACTATTTTTTCTGATTCTTTGGTTTTTATCCGGGATTACTTTCTAGGGTCCTTCGGACATATTTCTTTGTTGGCTTCTACTGCTTTGTGACAAAACTGGTTACCTCACTTCCAGTGGGCGGGTAAATCCTGCTAGGGAGGAGATTACCTTTTTCTCCCTAGTGTCAGCGCCTCCTAGTGGCAAGAGAATATACCCATCAGTGAGGTATCCCCGAATGAAGGCTACAGGAAAGAGATTTTACTGTGAGTACAAAAAAATCTCCTTTTTGAATCTTTCATGAAAATTGCTGCTATACTTTGAAGCCCTCTAATGTCTTCAGAAAGTAAAAACATGTCAACTTTATGATGCATACATAAAATAGACATATTGCATTTGTGAATCAATATATAATTTATTTGGAATATCCATTTTCCTTACAAGCAGAAAGTTTCAAAGTTAAAGAAATGCTACATTTTCTAAATTTTCATGAAGTTTTTGAATTTTTTACCAAGAAAGGATGCAAGTAACGATAAAAATTTACCATTATGTTAAAGTAGAATATGTCGCGAAAAAACAATCCCAGAGTTATTAATGCATAAAGTGACAGTGGTCAGAATTGCCAATAAGGGCTGAGTCCTTAAGGTCAAAATGGGCTGAGTTCCTAAGGGGTTAAGCACACAACTCCATGCAAACGATGTATTACTTACTTTAACATGAGTCAGCACCAAATCACAGCTATCTTCTGGTAGGAGGCAATTTCCATATAGGTGAATATGCCTGAATAGAAGTAGTAATGCTGCACTCGCCAATGAAGGTCATCTGTGTTCTACTTGATAAAAATGTCATGGTAGTCAAACTGTTTCATGTACTGTTATGCTTCTTCTGGCCCAAACGAGATGGAAAAACTCCTCCTTTTTAAAACAAAACTTTGTTAACTACAAAAACCCCACATTAACATTTCAACAACACATAATGCATATAAAGATAAACGAACTAGAGGTAAAGTTAACATCTTTTGCACATGGCAATGTATTATTAGAGCCTTTGGCTGTCCGGGCATGCTGGCAGTTGTACTTTTGCAACAGCTGGAGGCACCCTGGTTGGGAAACACTGCCTTACAGTCTAGTATAGCTGCAGATATCTATTTAGGAAATGTTCTATTTATTGTTCTATTTATTTTACCCTAGAGGACTAAATGCTTCATCCTTCATATCAACATAGTTTCATTTTGCTAACAAATATTTATGGTGATCACCTTCTGTACACAATTTATTAACACATTCTTATCCCATAAAATGTAAACATCTCCAATATGTATTTCTTGCATATGTTTTATAAATTGTGGGCAGCTTTTTCTTGTCTTGTTTGTATGTTTTTATACAATGGATGTATGGTTTTTCCAATGTAATAGTGTTGTTGACTAGGGCTGAAACAACTAATCGATTAAAGGACATCTGCAGCAAAAGACAACTTATCCCCTATCCACAGGATAAGTGTCTGATCGTGGGGGGTCTCACAGCTGGGACCCCCGAAATCTCCCAAAAGGAGACTCTGCCGCTCTGTGTGAGAGGCTAATGCGCGTAGCGTCGACCTCTCTGATGTTGATGGTATGCCCCCCTCACCATACAGTTCTATGGGAGGGGCGGGGAGGCACGAACGTTGCCTCCCCGCTTCTTCCATAGAACTACATGGAGGAGGTGTGTCGGCCGCGACGTCACGCTGCAGGGGACCCGTACAGGAGATCATGTTCTTCCTAACCAACAGGGAGCAAAGATCTTGAAAACCATGAATTGATATAATAGGTGAAGCTTATATAGTTAATTATGAAAAATTTTGGAACTTTCTAATATACTATGCGTTTCGATTCCTCACGACTTTCAAATGCTGTACTTGCTGTCAAGAAGCTGAATCGGGTTTTGCTTTCAGATTAGCGGTTACTACAATGGTATCCAGACTATACAATTTTCTCAGCAGCACCAATCACCCCTTAACTAGTTTGATACATTTAGCAGACACTGTAGACTGAATGATACACTTTAACAACCTGAGAGATAAACATAACCATGTATCTCCATTCGAAATTCGAGCGTCCCTCTGACATCTGCCATGCTGGTGTGTGTGTGTGTACATATCAGATAGATAGATAGATAGATAGATAAGTAAATGATGTGGCGAGTGGGCTTGTACTTTTTGATCAAAATGTATACTAACAAGCTGTTAGTTTTTGAATTTATGCTGAGAAGCAAATAGATGAAAATACAAATTGTGGAAATTGTGGGGTCCGCTGTGCTGGGGGAGAGAATCCTGGAAGGGGTGGCTGAGTATTTAAACTAGGTGAGTGGGGGGAGGATAATAAAACAAAGAAAGCAGACAGTGGGATGGATAGGTTAGAGAGGGGTCAGGTCATAATGGTGGGTGGAGAGAAGTCCTGTGGGGGGAGGTTAAGAGCAGTGGATAAGGAGATTCATGGGTTACAAACCAGCTGTAAAAATAAATGTAGCCCAAAAGTTGTAATCCCAATAATTCAAAAAATTCCATTAGCCCCAATAACTCAATAACTACAATAAGCCCCATTAACTCAAAAAATACCATTAGCCCCAATAACTTAAATAACAACATTAGACCCAATAACGCAAAAAATACCATTAGCCCCAATAACTTAAATAATAACGTTAGACTCAATAACTCAAAAAATCCCATTAGCCCCAATTAGCCCTTATAACTCAAAAAATAACATTAACCCCAATAACTCTGAAAATCCCATTAGTGAGACTATATGTGTAAAACTTAATGGAAATGTAAAGTGTATGTTCACAAATGCCAGAAGCATAGCAAATAAAATGGGGGAGCTTGAGGCCTTGATACTGGAGGAACATATTGATATAGTTGGGGTCACTGAGACATGGCTGGACTCCTCGCATGACTGGGCTGTTAATCTGCAGGGGTTTACATTGTTTCGCAAGGATAGAATGAACAGAAACGGTGGTGGAGTCTGTCTGTATGTAAGAAGTGGTATGAAAGTCAGTGTGAATGATGCCATAGTGTGTGATGATTCTGAGGATGTGGAATCACTGTGGGTAGAATTACAAAAGGAGGGAAATATTGAAAAAATAGTATTTGGTGTAATCTATAGACCCCCTAATATCACTGAAGAGATAGAAGGTCAGCTGTATAAACAAATAGAGAGGGCCACCCGGGCAGGTACAGTGGTAATAATGGGAGATTTTAACTATCCAGATATAGATTGGGGCCGGGGGCTGGCTAAAACTACAAAGGGGAGAAAATTCCTAAATTTATTGCAGGATAATTTTATGGGCCAGTTTGTGGAGGACCCAACAAGAAGTGATGCCTTGTTGGATCTGATCATTTCCAACAACGCAGAGCTGGTTGGTAATGTAACTGTGCGGGAAAACCTTGGTAATAGCGACCACAATATAGTTACTTTTGACTTAAAATGTAGAAAACAAAGACAGACGGGCAAAAACATATAACTTTAAAATGGCAAATTTCCCTGGGCTGAGAGCTGCACTACAGGACATAGACTGGGGGGAGGTGTTCTCAAATACTGATACAGAAGGTAAATGGGACATCTTTAAATCAACTCTAAATAACTATACAGCTAAATATATACCAAAGGGGAACAAATATAAACGATTAAAACTAAATCCTACATGGCTGACAAATTATGTTAAAAGAGCAATAAACAACAAAAAAATAGCCTTCAAAAAATTCTAATCTGATGGATCAGCTATAACATTTAAACAGTACAAGGAGCTTAATAAAATCTGTAAAAATTTAATAAAAACAGCAAAAATTCAAAATGAGAGACAGGTGGCCAAAGAAAGCAAAACTAATCCTTAATATTTTTTTAGATATATAAATACAAAAAAACCAAGGACAGAGAATGTAGGACCCCTTAATAATGATAATGGGGAGATTGTCACGGGCGATCAAGAGAAGGCGGAGCTACTGAATGGGTTCTTTAGTTCTGTATACACTATGGAAAAAGGAGCTGACATTGGCCAGGTCAGTGCTGGTAACACATCATGTAATGTACTGAACTGGCTTAATGTAGAGATGGTACAAGGTAAGTTAAGTAAAGTAAATGTAAGCAAATCTCCAGGGCCGGATGGACTCCCCCTAGAGTTCTTAGAGAGGTAAGTTCAGTAATATCTGTACCCTTGTTCATGATATTTAGAGATTCTCTGGAGTCTGGTATTGTGCCAAGGGACTGGCGCAAGGCTAATGTGGTACCAATCTTCAAGAAGGGCTCTAGGTCTTCGCCAGGCAATTATAGACCGGTAAGTCTAACATGCATTGTGGGTAAATTGTTTGAAGGACTTATAAGGGATTACATACGGGAATACATAGGGGATAATAGTATTATAAGTGATAGCCAGCATGGGTTTACTAAGGATAGAAGTTGTCAAACCAATCTAGTTTGCTTTTATGAAGAGGTAAGTAGAAGCCTTGACAGAGGAATGGCTGTGGATATAGTGTTTCTGGATTTTGCCAAAGCGTTTGATACTGTCCCTCACAGACGTCTGATAGGTAAGTTAAGGTCTTTGGGCTTGGAAACTTTAGTTTGTAACTGGATTGAACACTGGCTCATGGATCGTACCCAGAGAGTGGTGGTCAATGATTCGTACTCTGATTGGTCCCCGGTAATTAGTGGTGTACCCCAAGGTTCAGTACTGGGCCTGCTGTTGTTTAATTTATTTATCAATGATATAGAGGATGGTATTAACAGCTCTGTTTCTATCTTTGCAGATGACACCAAGCTTTGTAGCACAGTACAGTCTATAGAGGATGTGCATAAGTTACAAGATGACTTGGATAGACTAAGTGGAGAGGTTCAATGTGGATACATGTAAAGTTATGCATCTGGGTACTAATAACATGCATGCATCGTATGTCTTAGGGGGGATTAAACTGGCAGAGTCACTGGTAGAGAAGGATCTGGGTGTACTTGTAGATCACAGACTACAGAATAGCATGCAATGTCAGGCTGCTGCTTCCAAAGCCAGCAGGATATTGTCATGTATAAAAAGAGGCATGGACTCAAGGGACAGGGACATAATACTCCCCCTTTATAAAGCATTGGTACGGCCTCACCTGGAATATGCTGTTCAGTTTTGGTCGCCTGTTCATAAAAGGGACACTGCGGAGTTGGAAAGGGTGCAGAGACGCGCGACTAAACTAATATGGGGCATGGAACATCTTAGCTATGAGGAGCGATTAAAGGAGTTACAATTGTTTAGTCTTGAGAAGAGACGTTTAAGGGGGGATATGATAAACGTATATAAGTATATAAATGGCCCATACAAAAAATATGGAGAAAAACTGTTCCAGGTTAAACCCCCCCAAAGGACGAGGGGGCACTCCCTCTGTCTGGAGAAGAAAAGGTTTAGTCTAAAGGGGCGACACACCTTCTTTACCGTGAGGACTGTGAATTTATGGAACGGTCTACCTCATTAACAATTAACAGCTTTAAAACAGGGTTAGATACATTCCTGGAACAAAATAACATTAATGCTTATGCAGAATTATAAAACTACATCCCTTTCCCTTATCCCCTTACACCCTTCCCTTCAATTCCCTGGTTGGACTTGATGGACGTATGTCTTTTTTCAACCATACTAACTATGTTACTATGTACGGCTGTGTTTCTGTTTCTCTATTTATGTTTTACAATTGTAGTCTATCCCCTCTTTCATAGCCAGCACTCTGCTCCACTCATTTGGCCCAGGTGTTTTTAATTAGCAGGAGACTGCATATGGGATCCCTCCTAGCATTCTCCCAGCCCTCTGGCAGGGAGCACTTGGTAGGTGTTCACACTGGTGTGTTGCGCTGTCGCGGTCATTGTTACTGTGATGCTTTGTCTGTGGGGTGGAGTGGCCAGGGGCTTGGTCAGGCAGTAGTGGGGCTGCCTGGCCACTGGATTGCTCCCCCTGTGGGCCTGGTGGCGCCGTGGCAAAGGACACCACCCGGAGCTACACCAGTGTGTTCGTCTTTGAGTTCATACTGAGAAGCAAATAGATCAAAATACATATTGTGGATGTGCAGCTATGTTTCTGTTTCTCAATTTTTGTTATATAGATATAGATAGATATGAACAAGCAGCACACTGCTAGCACAAAGATATTTATGAAATATGAAATCCTTTAATAAAAAAATGAAAAATTGAGCTGCTTAGCTTACTATTTGGCCAAATAGTGTGTGCCATCCCACCACGATAAAGTGACCTCATTGGGACAGACCGTACACTATAAATGTGCCTCTAAGCAGTCAGTTACCAGGCTTGCAAGGTCTGGGACATCCAGCACATAATAAAATGGGTGGGGTGCAGGAACCAACATGGAGATAGCCCCTTCCCCCATATGTGCAATACAAAAAAGTTGGCCAGCTTATCCTTTTTTGTATTGCACATATGGGGGGAGTGCCTACCTCCATGTTGGTTCCTACACCACACCCATTTTATTAGGTGCTGGATGTCCCAGACCTTGCAAGCCTGATAACTGACTGCTCAGAGGCACATTTATAGTGTAGGGTCCATCCCAATGAGGTCACCTTATAGTGATGGGATGGTGCACACTATTTGGCCAAATATTAAGCTAAGCACCTCAATTTTTCATTTTTCACTATAGCAATATTGCATTTCATATTTCATATATATCTTTGTGCTAGCAATGTGCTGCTGTATTCTCCTGCTTGTGTAAATTTAGCCTAGCAGCGTGCACCTGTAGGCCGGGTCTACATGCAATAGTTGTGTATCAGTATCAGTGCTGGTCAATTTATACTTTTTTATATTTATATACACACACACACACACATATTTATCAACCCATGGAGGTCTGGATATGGAGTCACACTCAAAATCAAAGTGGAAAACCACACTACAGGCTGATCCATCTTTGATGTAATGTCCTTAAAACAAGTCAAAATGAGGCTCAGTAGTGTGTGTGGCATCCACGTGCCCATATGACCTCCCTACAACTCCTGGGCATGCTCCTGATGAGGTGGCGGATGGTCTCCTGAGGGATGTCCTCCCAGACCTGGACTAAAGCATCCGCCAACTCCTGGACAGTCTGTGGTGCAAGATGGTGTTGGTGGATGGAGCAAGACATGATGTCCCAGATGTGAATCAGATTCAGGTCTGGGGAACGGGTGGGCCAATCTATAGCATCAATGCTGACACACTCCAGGTGTTCTCTGGCAAATGCCAAACATCCTGCAGGGTGTTGGGCTGTAAGCACCACCCCCACACCTGTGGATGTAGGGCCCTAAAACCACCCTCATGGAGTCTGTTTCTGACCGTTTGAGTGGACACATGCACATTTGTGGCCTGCTGGAAGTCATTTTGCAGGGCTCTGGCAGTGCTCCTCCTGCTCCTCCTTGCACAAAGTCAGAGGTAGCGGTCCTACTGCTGGGTTGTTGCCCTCCTATGGCCTCATCCACGTCTCCTGATGTACTGGCCTGACTCCTAGTCGCACCTCCATGCTGTGGACACTACGCTGACAGACACAGCAACACAGCTCGCATTGATGAGCTGCGCTACCTGAGCCACTTGTGTGGGTTGTAGACTCCGTCTCATGCTACCACTAGAGTGGAAGCACCGCCAGCATTAAAAAGTGACCAAAACATCAGCCCGGAAGCATTGCAACTGAGAAGTGGTCTGTGGTCACCATCTGCAGAACCACTCCTTTATTAGTGGTGTCTTGCTAATTTCCTATAATTTTCACCTGTTGTCTGTTCCATTTGCACCACTCATGTGAAATTGATTGTCAATCAGTGTGTTTTCCTGAGTGGACAGTGTGATTTCACAGAAGTGTGTTTGACTTGGAGTTACATTGGCCCTCATTTACTAAAGCCCAACCGACTCTTTTTCTCGGTTATTGCGCCTAAATTATTTGTCACAACATCTGTGTGACTATTTATGCGAACAAATTATAGTTGCACAACCGACACTTTAGAAAACACTCGGAGTGTTTTTTTTTTCACTCTGAAATGGGCGTGTTTATGCAAAAATGTGCGTTTTACCGACAAAAACTTCCAAAATCACTCGAGAAAAAGTGTGAGTTTGCCTCACCCAATAACTGACAGCCAAGAGGCCAAGTGAAAATTTAAAAAAAATGAGTGATTTGTAACAAGGGACTGTTTGCCATTGTGTTTTTTTGTGAAAGTAACTTGTTTTATAACCTGAAAACATTTTGTACAGTTCAACACTTTTATGAATAAAATATTGAATGCTTTTGTGATAGTTAATGTTTATATATATTTTTTCTTTTTAACACATTTGCAATATTAGGTTTAAATCAATTTAACACCCAAGCTGATAAACAAGGATAATTGTTGTAATGTTTGAAAAATTATAACACATGAATACTTTCGATTCATGAAAACATTTTTAAACAAACAAGTCTAAACCATTTTGACTCACACAACTAATTTCTTTAGCTCGGAGTTTGTGTGACACAATTGACTAGTGCGACACAAAAAACGTGCGACAGAAAAATAACCGACATGTGCGACAGAATAGTAAATAAGCCTGAAAAAAAAGACGAGTGATATTGAAATCCCTCCAGAATAAACACTTCACTCTTAGTAAATCAGGGCCATTGTGTTGTTTAAGTGTTCCCTTTATTTTTTGATCAGTGTGTGTGTGTGTGTATATATATATATATATATATATATATATATGTGTGTGTATATATATATATATATATATATATATATATATATATATACAGGGTGGGCCATTTATATGGATACACCTTAATAAAATGGGAATGGTTGGTGATATTAACTTCCTGTTTGTGGCACATTAGTATATGTGAGGGGGGAAACTTTCCAACATGGGTGGTGACCATGGCGGCCATTTTGAAGTCAGCCATTTTGAATTCAACTTTTGTTTTTTTTAATAGGAAGAGGGTCATGTGACACATCAAACTAATTGGGAATTTCACAAGAAAAACAATGATGTGATTGGTTTTAATGTAACTTTATTCTTTCATTAGTTATTTACAAGTTTCTGACCACTTATAAAATGTGTTCAATGTGCTGCCCATTGTGTTGGATTGTCAATGCAACCCTCTTCTCCCACTCTTCACACACTGATATCAACACTGCAGGAGAAATGCTAGCACAGGCTTTCAGTATCCGTAGTTTCAGGTGCTGCACATATCGCAACTTCACAGCATAGACAATTGCCTTAAGATGACCCCAAAGATAAAAGTCTAAGGGGATCAGATCGGGAGACCTTGGGGGCCATTCAATTGGCCCAAGATGACCAATCCACTTTCCAGAAAACTGTTCATCTAGGAAGGCTCGGACCTGACACCCATAATGTGGTGGTGCACCATCTTGCTGGAAAAACTCAGGGAACATTCCAGCTTCAGTGCATAAAGAGGGAAACACATAATCATGTAGCAATTTCACATATCCAGTGGCCTTGAGGTTTCCATTGATGAAGCATGGCCCCACTATCTTTGTATCCCATATACCACACCATACCATCAATTTTTGTGTTCCAACAGTCTTGGAGGGATCTATTCAATGTGGGTTAGTGTCAGACCAATAGCGGTGGTTTTGTTTGTTAACTTCACCATTCACATAAAGTTTGCCTCATCACTGAACAAAATCTTCTGCGTAAACTGAAGGTCCTGTTCCAATTTTTGCTTTGCCCATTCTGCAGCACCTGAAGCTACGGATACTGGAAGCCTGTGCTAGCATTTCTCCTGCGGTGTTGCTATCAGTGTATGTAGAGTGGGAGAAGAGGGTTGCATTGACAATCCAACACAATGGGCAGCACATTGAACACATTTTATAAGTGGTCAGAAACTTATAAATAACTAATGAAAGAAAAAAGTTACGTTAAAACCAAGCACATCATTGTTTTTCTTATGAAATTCCCAATAAGTTTGATGTGTCACATGACCCTCTTCCTATTGAAAAAACAAAAGTTGGATTCAAAATGGCTGCCTTCAAAATGGCCGCCATGGTCACCACCCATCTTGAAAAGTTTCCCACACGCAGGAAGTTAATATCACCAACCATTCCCATTTTATTAAGGTGTATCCATATAAATGGCCCACCCTGTATATATGTAGATATATATATATATATATATATATATATAGTTCACAGCATCTTTGTAATAGACATTTGTGCATCAATTCTTCACCAATCCCAAGGTCTCAGTATGCTCTTAGCAAATAGAAAAACTCTAATACTTCTCACGGATCGCTACGTACATATGCTGAGATGTCAGCAATGTTTCACGTTGTGTGTCCCAGTGGTTGGGAAACTAACAATGGACTGGAAAGACACAAGGTGCACATAACCTCTGCAAAAATGGAAAAATCAGATCAGGAGAATATCATATAGTGATCTATTCTGTACTTTGAATGAAACTGGTGCAGAGTAAGACTGCAATGGAGGCATGTCCTCTTCAGCGATGAGTTAATGATGCAATGATAGCTGGAGAGTGGTCTGGAGACCACGTGGGCAACACCGTGAAAAGGCCTTTATGAGGGAATGTCCCACCAGTCCTACTCCCAACATTTTAATGTGGGGTGGCATACTGTACTGTAGCCGGGCCCTCTAGCCTTCATTATAGGTATGCTTACAGCTCGGCATTCCATTGATATTATCGTGGAGCCAAGTGTCCTAGGAGCCATTCTCCAACACCAGAGAGCTGGGCTGCATGATGCCCAGGATACAATGAGTAGCCTGCATAGACTATGCAAGTAAGGGAGCGGATCTTGATGATTTGCATGCCCAAGTGCATTCGGCATGGAAGATCATTCCTCAGACAACCATTAATAACACGACTGATAGCATGCTAAGGAGTGTAGGTTTGTGCATTTTGAACGAGACCCTCATACTCCATACTAAATTTGAATTTATTTTTTATTTTTATTTCCATGTGATTATGGGCCACAGGGTTCTTTTATTTTTTCACTTTCGCATTTTCCTCCTCGCATTCTAATAGCTATAACACTTTCAATTCCCCCCCTACATATCTATATGAGGGCTTGTTGTTTATGCAACCTATTGAATTTTGTAATGACATCACTTATTTTAACACAAAATCTACAGTGAAACAAAAAAAATTATTTGGGGCAAGATTGAAAAAAACAAACAAAAAATCACCTTGTACATTTTGTAGTTCCATGTGATTAAAATGATACCCAATTTGTATAGGTTTTACATTACTACTTTAAAAATGTTTTAACTTTTTGTACGAAAATGAGTATGCGTAAAGTTGTCCTCTTCTGATCCCTATAACATGGATGAATGAGGGCCCCTTTTTTTTGCACCGTGATCTGTAGTTTTTATTGGCATAATTTCTGTTGTGATGTGACTTTTTGATAGCTTTTTATGATATGTGAAGTGACCAAAAATACACAATTCAGGACTGGTATTTTTTATGTGAAAGCTATTGATCGAGCGGTTTAACATTATATTTTACTTTACTAGTTCTAACATTTACACATGTGGCAACACCACACATGGTTTTCTTTATTTTTGCGTACATTATTTTATTTAAAAAGATTAAATAACTATTTTTTACTATTATTTTATTTAAAAAGATTAAATAACTATTTTTACTATTATTATTTATTTTTAATCTTCAGATTGCATACACTGTTCAAAGCGGATTAAAGCTGTGGCTACCTGGAGCATTAGTGCACCAAGCGAATGTCAAGGAGCAATGTAATGTGGGATGATTGGCGATACATGGCATTAGCCATGGGTCCCGGTTGCTGTTAGCAACCGGGACCCACCAGGTATGAAGGTGGAGCCGGCAATAGACCTAAATGTACGTCCATTGTCGTTAAAGGGTTACCACATCTATTGAGCTTATGGTTTCCATAATTCCATAACTTTTCCAATTTCAATGTTGAGGAGTTTATGTGATCATTCAATGGTAGCTTTCATTGGGGAACAAAGGAGACCATGGGTATCTGCTGCTGTCTATTAGGAGGCTGACACTAGGCAAAAAAAGAAGTTGTCTCCTCCCAGAAGGATATACCCGCCTACTAGCACAGAGCTAATCAGTTGTGTCACAAAGCAGTAGGAGAAGGCAAAACAAGGAGATACGTCCGAAGGACACAAGAAAGTAACAACAGACAAACAACCTGTCCAAGAAACCGTAAATGGGTGGGTGCTGTGTTCCCCAATGAAGGCTACGAGAAAGAGATTTTTCGGTGAGTACAAAAAAAATCTCCTTTTCTCAGTTGCCTCACTGGGGAACACAGGAGACCATGGGACTTCCCAAAGCAGTCCCTGGGGTGGGAAAAACAACCACCAGAGAAGAAAAGGTCAGTCCAGAGACTGAGCCGTATTCCTTCGTAGAAGAAAGTGGTTTTCAGATTCCGATTTTCTCTGGGCCTCATCCAAACACCCGGAAGCCCTCACAAAACATGAGGAGTTAGCTAGGACCCTAAAGGCAGGAATTGTGCAGAAACTGGGGTTCGACAGCCAACCAAAAAGGACTAAATGCAGTCAACCTGGAGGCCTAGCGGGCCAAACCCATCACGGCAGGAGAGCGGAAAACATCTCCTGAGCAAAACAGGGAAGAGAACATGCTTGAGGAGCTTGAAGGGAAAGCCCCGTCAGGAGGCCAGCCACAACCGTAGGACAGAGGCTGAGGAGGGAGAACGACAAGAGAAAAACAGCTGAGCACAGCCAGCAAGAAAACAAGACTTAGAAGGTGGAAACCAGAGCCGCTAGAATGGGACAAAGAGAGAAAGAAAGCAAGACTTATGTCCAGGCCCGAGCGCACGAAAAAAAAAAATGCCACCCCGCCAAAAATTGGGTGAAAGAGGGATCCAAAGAGTACACCGAAAGCCAAAAGAAGCAGAGAAGAGCATGTGTCAAGGTGGATCACGCCCGTCCAAGACACGTGAAGCTGCCAGACTGGGTAACTAGGATGACCGGCAAGCCCTCCACCCCGAAGCCCTCTGCTCCAGGAGAAGAAGAAATGCAGACAGGCCTGTGGTGAGGAGCAAAGTCAGTTGGAACAGCTGCCAAGAGAAACAGAATTCCAGATCCAAGAAGAAATGGAGAGACCCTGGAGCCCCAAACCAGGAGGGGCGGAGAACCTCAAGCCAAAGCGAAATACCTCAGCTGATGAGAACCTAGGGCGGGCAGGGCATAGAGCAGAAAGAGAGACCACTTCCTGCAGAGAAACGGAGAAGAGAGAGACTGGAACCCTGCCAAGGCCAGAGACAAGAACCTTCTGAATGGTGGAAGCACCCGTAAAACCACTCCGGTGATTGAGGCATAGAAAGGCCACCTGGAAGAAAGCACAAGGCAAGGAGAGTCTGAAAAGGCAGAATATCGAAGGAGAGAGTCCTGAATGAATCTGGGGCTGCTAAGGAATGAGTAACATGCCCTGGGGGAGGAAAACGTCCAAGAGAAAAAGGCACCACTACCCCTGAGGTCACCATGCTGTCTGGCACTTGCAGACACAAGAGACCAAGGGATAGACAAGGCCGATCAAGCAGGGGATCCCAACTCAGAACAACTAGTCACAGAGAGGAAGACAGAAGGGACCCAGTCAGATGTCAACCCAGCCAAAGCAACAAGGCGAGTTAACAGAAGACATGTCAAGGGCCCGGGAGGGAGCCTACTCAGACTGTCGGCAAATACGGTACAATTGACACACACCAAAAAGAAGGAGGGACCTGCCACAGCCAAGATAGCCCGAACAGAAGGGCCATAAGGAGGAAGGCCTAAAGGCACTCTAAGCAGAAAGATCGCTGAAGAAAAAGAGCAGAGTTCAACAGTCTTTTCACCCAGAAGGAAGCTCCGCCAGGATTGCTTTCAAGCAAGACCTACCTCGGCAGGGAGAGAAGGCAGCTGAGGGGCTGGAGAAGCCAGGGTACGGACCTGACCAGAATTGACAGTACCCCACTGGAAGGAAGAGGGGAGAAAACACAAACTGCCCCGGCAGGACCAACAAGTGCCCAAAGGTGGTCAATGGGAAAGCCAGGATGGCAATCGCTGGACAGCAGCATCGTCAACTAAGCCAAATCCAGCAGAACTCCACCAAAAAGGGGGAGAATGAAGAGTCAGAGCGAAGGAAAGAAACCCTCCGATACTGGAAGGCCGAAGCATAATGGCTGCAAAAACAAGCAGGAACTGTACAAGGGCCACATGACCCCTTTTGAAAAGGGGTAGCGTGAGGGCTGAAATCCTCATAGTAGACCCCCCACTAAGCTACCCCATAGGCGGTTGTGAAAGGGGTCAGCGAGATTGCTGAACCACCCACAGGAGGGAGCATAGAAGACTGACAGCACTTCGCCTAGAATGGAAGAAATGAAAAAAATGCCTGTGAAACAGCGGAAACCTAAGAAACTCTGCCCTAACTCCCCGGGGGGGGGGGGGGGGGAGATCCAAGACGGCATGAGCAACGATAGGCATCCATCCCATTAGGCAATAGTAGTGCGCAGCCGAACCACTAATACTCTCTATGGAATGAAGAATTAAACAGACAAAGTAGCCGGCGCAGAAGGCCTACTCAGCACACCGTAGTGCCTCCACTGGGGTAGGGAATGTAAACACTGGACGAACCAGAGTCGGAACCAACAAAACTCTGACATGAATGTATCTCAGCAATGGCAGAGATACTGCAAACAACTCCCCCGTGGAAGGGGTTAAAGAAACTGTACTGGCTGTACTGGCCAGAGAAGGCTCCCTGCCACAGACCCCACATATAGGGGTGAAGTGCGCAGTGTAAGCTACAGCAGGGAACACGCAAACCACTGTCACTGAAAGGCCAATGATACCCCACCTTTGGAGGGGGGAAAAGGTGGATATCATTACCATCGAGTGCCCTAGGAATACGCAGGGTCACCCACTGGGCTCCTCGTACTAGATACTTACTACATACTACGTCAAACCACTGGGACACCACCCATGTAAGCGAATGCCGCTGCCATATAAGGTCCATTGCACCTGCAGGGACTTAAATGCTTGGTTGTCTCCCAATGGTAGCGGAACACCAGAATTCAGCCCCAAAGTCGGCAGACAGTGCATTCCCATGGGCATTGGGGAGACCTGTGTGCATGCAAGGAAACCCTCCCAGAGACACCAACATGCCGTGAAGCATCAGGACTGCAGCTGTGGATGTGGCAGACATCATATCCTTCATGGGCGTTGCAGACAGTTCAATAAACAGTCACCTCTGACATATAGCAAGATGCACCAGACAACGCAGCCTCTATGGATGGTGTAGAGAGTCTGTTGTACATTGGACAACTCTCACTCACAGTGCTACTCCGCGGAGGACTTTAAGGGCAGCATGGCGAGTAAGACCGAGTACTTTCCCCAAGTCTGAACCTCTGGCAAAAACATATACCTCAGTGAAAGTGACCCATGGGGTGCAAGGGAAGGCGGCAACAAAAGAACCCGAAAAAGTTGCTCAGGAACTGGGGCTAGAAGCAACTAGTGTGGACTCAAGGTCTACGGTTTATGCAAGCATAATGGTACAGTGCAAAAAAGGACATGTGCCGCGATACTCGGATTAAGGACTAAACATTTCTATTTGTGGGGTGCACTAAACCTGCCCTACTGGACAAACATATAGGGCGACGGAAGCAGGCTTGAAATCACCCCCCATTCTCTAAAATCCATTTAATATATGGTCCCTGGATAGGGGACATATCAGATGAAAAATTTATAAGAACAGATACTACACTTAATCGTACCCCAAAAAACAACAAAAAAATGAGAAGTGAACTTAGGAGAATACTACATGAATAACGCACCACAGAATGCCCTACAGGGGCAGGAAAAAGAGGCCTAAAAATACACTAAGGGTGTAGTAATAGCTTTTGGCCACCAGATAGGAGCCAAGCACTAAATGGAAAACAGCGCAGTACATAATGCAGCCACTGGAGGGTGCAGAGAGCCCAGAAAAATTGAATACTTTTTTTTTTTAACTTTCACTTTGACAGCACAGCCCACCAAGAAAGAAGGGCACGCTGGAGTAACACCGCCCCCGGAGATGGCCTAATACTGTAAGGACTGAATGTATGATGTGACTGCCTCCTCCGTCACCCGGCCACATGAATAGGGTGCAGGCCACGCGATCGGCAGCCGTTACAGGGACTGGCTGAATTACATGGCCAGTTCCTCCCCCACCAGTGAAGCGCCTGGCCGCGTGGGACTGAAAACCCGCTGCCCCAAGAAGACTAACACTGGGTCAGCTGCAGAGGGTCTCCATCAGCAGATAAGAGAACGCGGCCAGGACACAGCGCTTGGCCACAACATAATAGCGGTAAGTGGGCTTGTTGAGCCCCCACTGAGGGCATGGTCGGCCACGTGGGACCGGAGACTCACTGCCCTGAAAAGACCAACACTGGGGCAGCTGCAGATATCTCCGGTCAGCAGATTAAAGAACGCGGCCAGGTGCGCCTGCCCGCAACATAAGAGCAGAAAGCGGGCTGGTTGCTCCACCACTGGGGAAGCGGTTGGCTGTGGGACCAGAGACCCGCTGCCCCAGGAGACTGAAACTGGGGCAGCAAGCATTGAGTCTCCGGCCAGCAGAGAGGAAAACATGGCCAGGTCACTGTGCCCGCAATAAATGTGGGGTAGACATGCTTGGCCTGACGAGGGGGAGGGGAAGTCCACCGGACTGTCCCCTCCAGAATGGCGACAGAGGCCATGAGGGGTCTGGCCTAGCACAGCCATGTATAATGGTGGCTGAGGAGCTGGGCACCACAGTGAAGAGGGTCCCTCAGATGAGCAAATGGAAGGGGGAGGGGAAAGGGGGGTTGAAGTACATACTCACCCACGGCTCCAACTTCTCATAAGCACCCTGAAGTCTTCAGCCAGCTAAAGACCACGCTGCATCACGCCAAGCTGCCATAGCAAGGCGAGCAGGGGCAAGTGGGGGACCTGGACCCAGGGTACTACTGCCAGGTGCTGATCGCTGGCGAGAAGGGGTTGATGGCCCATACTCTTATGTGTTGCATACGGGTGATCAGGCATCGCCATGCTCCTGGCGCCCAACCTAGAAAAATAACAACAAAAAAATCCTAACTAGACATCCCTACCTAGAAAATAACACTGTGCCCACAATACATGTGGAGAGCTCCAGACCTGTGTCTGCCTCCTACTGACACTAAACTAAAACCGATTAGCTCTGTGCCAGTTGGTGGGTATTTCCTGCTGGGAGGAGCAGACATCTTTTTTTGCCTAGTGTCAGCCTCCTAGTGGACAGCAGCATAATAACCATGGTCTCCTGTGTTCCCCAATGAGACGACCGAGAAATAGTATTTTTTACATTTTTTTTTGCTTTGCAGGCTTCATTTTGAATTTTCAGTTCTCCTCAAACTAGTGGCCAAAGACTAGTTTCTATGAGGTCTCCCATACAATGTGCACACACACAGAAGAGGGGAATCCTGATCCCTGCTGTACACTTTTCCCCGGCCCTGAGACTGCCAGTGGGAGCCCTCCCAGCCCCTCTGCAGCCGCAGCCATATTGTGGGATCCCCTCCCCTCTGGGCTCTTCACCAGGGACACCGTGGGCCGCTGAGCCCCCTCCTTCAAACCTGCACCTGAAAGCACAGGACCTGTATCAGCTGCCATGACCCAGCATCAGGCACCTGGCTCTCCTCTGCCATACCCTTCCCTGGAGGCCCCACCATCTCCTCAGTGCCCCCCCCCCCACTCAGCGGCCCCCTGTGAACCTCTCCCCCCGCAGTCCCCGACTCCTTCCTGGGGCTCTTCAGCAGATAGTCCCTGGCACGTGACTCTGCCTGCACGGGGCTCCCAGGCTCTAGCACCCTGGGTTCGGACACCTTATCTCCAGCAGCCTCCCTGTCGCCCTGGACCCTGTCAAGACTTGCAGAACAATCCTCCCAACACTCCTCTCCCTCGTGCTGATGCTGCTCAAATTCTGCAATCTCATCCAGAGTTACAGGCATTGCTATCTTTTCTCCTTACAAAACAAGATCTGTCGTCCCTTACAGAGGACCTCCGTTCTGCTTGGCGGCAGGATATCCAACTGGTGCAATTGGAGGTTGAATCACTCTCATCTAAGGTGTGCTCCTCAGTGAAGAAATCAATGGATGACCTGCTGCACGCCTCCTGACCAGGAAAACCGAAACGCAGGAACAACATCCGTATTAGGGGTCTCCAAGAGGCCACCCATGCTGAGGACCTCCTGCCCACCCTTACTGACATTTTCAACTCCATCCCGGGCAGGGCAGCCCAATCTCCGATTGAAATTGACAGAGCTCACAGGGCTCTGTGACCCCCTAGCTCTGACCCTGCAAGACCTAGGGATGTGATATGCCGCATACATTACTACTCCCTCAAGGAGGAGATTATGAAAAAAGGCGCCTTAGGGAGTCACTGAAACTGCTCCTTGCTGTACTCCAGTCTCATCAGATCATATACCGCTGGGGATTTCCTTTTGCGCTACATGCTCATCATCATGGGACTTCGGCCTCACTACGCTCTTTGGAAGATCTTCCTCGGTTCCTGCAGACATTTAGCCTAGACCCGCTTCCTCTCCCCGGCTGGGAAGAATTGTTGGCGGACCCATTCTCTTCCCTTTAGATGCTAGCAACCCGACAGAGACAGCTTCCTTAGGATCATCCTTCCCTCGACCCCAGCGCTGCAGACGATGCAGTGTTTCTGGTTCCGGTGATGATCCTCATACATGGAACATTAATGATTCTCAGTCCTACAGTGACCCCCTATTTTGATTCAAGTGATGTACCCTGCCCCTGCAACGTGCCTCCTTTTTCTTCTGCAAGGAAACACCTCTCCCCTATATTAGTGGGTTGTGGTGGTCCCTGGGGGTGTGTGTGCAAGGGAGGTTGTTTTGGCCCTCAGTTTCCCTGGGCCCTTTACTCTTAGTTAACACCCTTTTGGGGTTGTAGTCCCTTGTGGGGGTGAAATTTTTTTTAGTTTTTTCCTCCCCTCCTTTCTACCTTTGTCCTCTTCTCCCCCCCCCCCCTTTTCTTTTTCTTGTGCTCTGCGTTTGCTCTGTGGTTCCTGTCTTTTGCCCCTTTCTTCTGATGCCTGGTTGCCCACTTCTGGTCCCCTCTTTTTTTCCCCTCCCCCATTGTGCTTTTTCACCCTGCTGTACTTAGCTTCCCCTCGGCTTATGGTGGCGGAGTAACTGCCGCTGCTCTTGCTGTATTGTTTTCCCTTATTGTATAGTGGTGTTCTTCTCACCTCTTCTTTCTCTGCCCCCAATAGGGTTTGGGTAGGGATTTCTCCTGCCCGTTTCTTAGCCTAGTGCTAATTGGTTCAGTTCTTTAGCAGAGAGGTTCTTGCTTGTGCTGTTTTATTTCTCTATTTTCTTTTTTGTGTCTTTTTCCCCTTCCCCCCCCTTTTCTTCTTGTCCCCCCCCCCCCTCTCTTTTTTGGTGTTGGTTGTTTCTTTTCCTTTCGTTTGCGTGTTATTCCTTCCCTCTCCTTTCACTGCTTCTTACCTTTCCCCTTTACCACCCCGTCCCCCGACCTTCCACCAGTGTTGCCCTTCCTAAAAGGGTCTTTTTGCTCTCTCCTGCAGTCCTGCTCCTTACTGTGCTGTGTGCAGTCTCTGCCTCATGGCTTCCCTTAAAATTGCATCCCTGAATGTTCAGGGCTTTAATATCCTTGTGAAGAGAGCAAAGGTCCTCTATTCTTACATCCCAAATTCTGGATAGTTTTCAAGCTTATTGCTCCGGCCTTTATGGGCTGTCCCCCTCTGACCCTGGTATCGGGGGAATTACTGAGGACATCTTAGCTTATATGCCTGAGACAGCATTGCCGACTCTCTCTCCCTAACACTACAGGCCCTAGAATCCCCCTTTACGATGGAGGATTTGTCTCTTGTACTTTCCTCTTTGCCCTTGGGCAAATCACCTGGTCCTGATAGCTATACCTCCACTAGCTTCGGATCTGTCCCTATGCCTCTTATGGGCCTTTAAACCAGTCTCTGCTGACTCACCCTTCCCCCCTTCCTTTCTACAGGCCACCATAACGGTCATTCCAAAGGAGGTCAAAGTTATCGTCCTATCTCCTTGATCAATGTTGACGCCAAGATATATGCCAAGCTGCTGGCTCTGAGTCGGACCACCCTTCTGACGACCCTCGTACACCCGGACCAGGTGGGCTTTGTTCCCACCAGAGAGGCTAGGGATAATACCCTGAAGACCTTTTCTCTCATTCAACATGTTCAGTCGACCCGAGAGCCTTGTATATTGCGGTCTCTCGATGCCGAAAAGGCTTTTGACCGGATGAGCTGGGTCTTCCTGAGGCGGGTCCTCTCCCAGCTGGGACTGGGCCCCGTTATGCTGCAGCGCATCTTTGTACTGTATGACAATCCATGTCCGCGTGTCCGAATGAATGGGGTCCTGTCACCTCCTCTGATCATTCAAAATGGAACTAGGCAGGGCTGTCCATTGTTCCCCCTTTTGTACGCTTTAGCTATGGAACACTTGTTGCAAGCAATCAGGTCCTGCTAGGGTGTGAAGGGGGTGCAGATTGGAGATATGCATGTGAAATGTGCCGCTTTTGCAGATGACCTTCTCTATGTCCCCAACCCGGCGACATCCCTCCCGGCTTTGCGGGCTCTTATCGCAGAATATAGTAAATTTTGTAATTATAAGTTTAATCTCACTAAAAGTGTCGCCCTTGATGTCTCACTGGGGTCCTCGGGGTTTCCTTGCTTCGTAGGAGTTTCTTTTTTCAGTGAACATCATCCTCCTTCAAATACTTGGGGATTCATGTTCCCAGTGACCTTTCCCGCACCTTTGACCTGAAGTTTGCTTAACTCCTCTCCACCTTCCATTCCGACCTCAGTAAATGGGACCGTATGGATTTCTCCTGGATAGGACGGGTGAACATCTTAAAGATGAACCTACGGCCCCACTTGCTCTATCTTTTTCAGACTCTCCCCATATTTCTCCCCAGGTCTTTCTTTTAAGCATTGACCCGATTGTTTACTAAATATGTCTGGGGATCCTCAGGACACCGTCTTGCAAGCTTAACTCTGATTAGATCCAAGAAAGACAGTGGTCTGACAATGCCAGATCCCTATCTTTATTATCTAGCCGCTGTATCTTCCCGGATACTGGATTGGTTCCACCATTCCCAGTCTAAGCTGTGGGTCCATCTCGAGAATCTTCTGTCCTCATTCCTCCTTACCACCCTTCCCTGGACTAGGCAGTCTTACTGGACAGCTGCACACTGTCTGTGTCTTCCCTGGGGTGCTTGGATTGTGCTACGGTTGTGTCACTGTTATCTTCTTAAAGCTGGCCTTATAGGATCAGGTGTGTAGTGCGGTAATAACTCAATTATGAATGATGGTCATAAGAAAATTATTAATTATGAAAAATAAACAAATATGAAAATTATTAAAAATATCAAAATTATGACCTGGTGAATTGTACACAAAGCTAATCAATACAATTCACATCTGAGTCCAACTATTTCCTCAGATATCAACAAGTTCTTTTTATGATGGGATGACATTAACGCTTAAGGATGTAGTTTTGCAATATACAATAACACACAGGTATTATAAAAGTATGCAGATTTATTGGTTATGAGGTTATAAACATAAATGAGTAACAAACACAATGATATATGCAAATGAATATCAGTTAGATATATTAGTAAACATTACAAGTTTTTTAACCTCTTAAGAACGCAGGGCATATGCATACACCCTGCATCCTGAGTCCTTAAGGATGTAGGGCGTATGGGTTCACCCGTGGGAATTCCGTTCCCCGCTGCTAGTTGGTCGTGAACCGGACCGGGATGACTGCTGATATCTATCAGCAGGCATCCCGTGAATATGCCCAGGGGGGGTCAATTCAGACCGTCCTTTTTCGGCTATTCCGGGTCATATGGGTCTCCGTCCAAGACACCCCCGGTCCCCCTGAAGGGATATGAGTTAGGTGGCAGGGGTGCCACCCCTCCTATCCCTACTATTGGTCCGTTAGAAGACTGACCAATAGCAGATCGGGGGGCAGTGGGGTTAAAGTTCGGTTCCCCCGCTCTGTGGTGGAGGTCCCTTGCCTGTGATTGGCGGCTGCGATGACTTGCAGCTCCCTGGTGAAGCCTACGGAAGCCGGTGAGTAGTTGCCTAGCAACATCTGGAGGGCTACAGTTTGGAGACCACTGTATAGTGGTCTCTAAACTGTAGCCCTCCAGATGTTGCAAAACTACAACTCCCAGCATGCCCAGACAGCCGTTTGGGCATGCTGGGATTTGTAGTTTTGCAAGATTTAGAGGGCTACAGTTCGGAGATCACTGTGCAGTGGTCTCTAAACTGTGGCCCTCCAGATCTTGCAAAACTACAACTCCCAGCATGCCCACACAGCAGTTTGCTGTCTGAGCATGCTAGGATTTGTAGTTTTGCAACATCTGGAGGGCAACAGTTTGGAGATCACTGTGCAGTGATCTCTAAACTGCAGCTCCCTGTGCCAGTCATTCAGTCCAGAATACAGTACAAAATCCTCAGTCTCACACACAAAGCTCTTCACAATGCTGCACCTCCCTACATCTCCTCTCTCATCTGTCTACCATCCTACACGTTCTCTACGATCTGCTAATGATCTCACACTAACATCTTCTATAATCCGAACTTCTCACTCCCGTCTCCAAGACTTCACTCGTGCTGCACCGGTTCTCTGGAATGCTATCCATCAATCCCTCAGACTCAACAACAACATCCATAGTTTCAAACGTGGCCTAAAAACACATCTCTTCAGACAGGCCTCTTGTTTGAATAGTTATTGTGTAATATTATGTCTGATACTTGTCTTTGTTTGTACCGCATAATTGTAAGCGCTGCGGAATCTGTAGGCGCTATATAACTAAATACAGTATTTATTGGGGTATACCACGCACCGGCCTTTAACACGCACCCTCATTTTACCAAGGATATTTGGGTAAAAAAAGTTTTTTACCCAAATATCCATGGTAAAATGAGGGTGCGTGTGTGCGCGTGTATACCCCAATATACCCCCAGGAAAGGCAGGGGGAGAGAGGCCGTCACTGCCCGCTTCTCTCCCCCTGCCTTTCCTGGGGTCTAGAGCCCTGCTGCCGGCCCTTCTCACCCCCTGGCTATCGGCGCCGCTGCCCGTTCTGTCCCCCTGACTATCGGTGCCGGCGCCGATAGCCAGGGGGAGAGAAGCGGCGCCGACAGCCAGGGGGAGAGAAGGGGCAGCGGCACCCATTGCCGGCGCCGCTGCCCCGTTGCCTCCCCCCATCCCCGGTGGCATAATTACCTGAGTCGGGTCCGCGCTGCTGCAGGCCTCCGGCGTGCATCCCCTGCGTCGTTGCTATGCACGGCGCGGCGCACTGACGTCATGCGCCGCGCCGTTCAGCGCATAGCAACGACGCCGGGGACACACACCGGAGGCCTGCAGCAGCGCGGACCCGACTCAGGTAATTATGCCACTGGGGATGGGGGGAGGCAACGGGGCAGCGGCGCCGGCAATGGGTGCCGCTGCCCCTTCTCTCCCCCTGGCTGTCGGCGCCGCTTCTCTCCCCCTGGCCAGGGGGTGAGAAGGGCCGACAGCAGCGCTCTAGACCCCAGGAAAGGCAGGGGGAGAGAAGCGGGCAGTGACGGCCTCTCTCCCCCTGCCTTTCCTGGGGGTGTATCGGCGTATAACACGCACACAGACTTTAGGCTAAAAATGTTAGCCTAAAAAGTGCGTGTTATACGCCGATAAATACGGAAATAAAAATAATAAATAATAAGCCCTCCAGATGTTGCCAAACTGCAAATCCCAGCATGCACAGACAGCAAACAGCTGTCTCAGCATGCTGGGAGTTGTAGTTGCATACCTCCAGCTGTAGCATAACTACATCTCCCAGCATGCCCTTCGGCGATCAGTACATGCTGGGAGTTGTAGTTTTGCAACAGCTGAAGGCACACTGGTTGAAACATACTGAGTCAGGTAACGGAACCTAACTGAAGGTTTTCCAACCAGTGTGCCTCCAGCTGTTGCAAAAGTACAACTCCCAGCATGCACGGTCTGTCTGTGCATGCTGGGAGTTGTAGTTTTGCAACGGCTGGAGGTTTGCCCCCCACTGTAATGAAGTTTCCTGCTTCAAGTTCAAGCTGCGGCAAATTTTCTGCCGCGGCGCAAACTCCTAGTGGGAAACTCACCATAACCCGCCAGTGTGACTGTACCCTAAAAACACCACACTACACTAACACATAATAAAGGGTAAAACACTACATATACACCCCCTTGCACTGTCCCCCCCCCCCCCCTCCAATATAAATGAAAAACTTATTGTACGGCAGTGTTTCCAAAACGGAGCCTCCAGCTGTTGCAAAACAACAACTCCCAGCATTTCCGGACAGCCACTGACTGTCCAGGCATGCTGGGAGTTTAGAAACAGCTGGATGCACCCTGTTTGGGAATCACTGGCATAGAATACCCCTATGCAATCCCTATTTTAGTTCTCAAATGCGCATGGTGCTCTCTCAATTCAGAGCCCTGTCATATTTCAAGGAAACAGTTAAGGGCCACATATGGGGTATTTGCGTACTCGGGAGAAATTGTGTTACAAATTTGGGGGGGGGGGGGATTTTTCTCCTTTTACCCATTTTGAAAAGGAAAAGTTGGGGTCTACATCAGCCTGTTAGTGTAAAAATTTTTCTTTTTTTTTTTTACACTAACAGGCTGGTGTTGCCCCATACTTTTTATTTTCACAAGAGGTAAAAGGAAAAAAAAGACCACCAAAATTTGTAACGCGATTGTGTATACCCCACATAATACCCCATATGTGGGTGTAAAATGCTCTGCGGGTGCACAACAAGGCTCAGGAGTGAGAGCGCACTATGTACATTTGAGGCCTAAATTGGTGATTTGCACAGGGGTGGCTGATTTTACAGCGGTTTTGACATAAATGAAAAAAATAAATACCCACATGTGACCCCATTTTGGAAACTACACCCCTCATGGAATGTAACAAGAGGTATAGTGAGCCTTAACACCCCACAGGTGTTTGATGGATGTTCGTTAAAGTTGGATGGTAAAATAAAATTATAATTTATTTTTTTTTTTTTTACTAAAATGCTGGTTTTACCCGAAATTTTTAATTTTCACAAGGGAAAATAGGAAAAAAAAAGCCCCCCAAAATTTGTAACCCCATTTCTTCTGAGTAAGACCATACCCCATATGTGGATGTAAAGTGCTCTGCGGGTGCACTACAATGCTCAGAAGAGAAGGAGCGCCATTGGGATTTTGAAGAGAAAATTTGTCTGGATTTGAAGGCCATGTATGTTTACAAAGCCCCCATAGTGCCAGAACAATGGACCCCCCCCCCCACATGTGACCCCATTTCGGAAACTACACCCCTCATGTAATATAATAAGGGGTACAGTGAGCATTTACGCCCCACAGGTGTCTGACAGATTTTTGGAACAGTGGTCCGTGAAAATGAAAAATGTAATTTTTCATTTGCACAGCCCACTGTTCCAAAGATCTGTCAAACGCCAGTGGGGTGTAAATACTCACTGCACCCCTTTTTCAATTCTGTGAGGGGTGTAGTTTCCAAAATGGGGTCACATGTGGGGGGGTCCACTGTTCTGGCACCATGGGGACTTTGTAAACGCACAAGGCCCCCGACTTCTATTCCAACCAAGTTCTCTCTCTAAAAGCTCAATGGTGCTCCTTCTCTTCTGAGCATTGCAGTGCCCCAGCAGAGCACTTGACGTCCACACATGGGGTATTTCCATACTCAGAAGAGATGGAGTTACAAATTTTGGGGGACATTTTCTCCTATAACCCCTCGTAAAAAAATTTTATTTGGGGGAAAACCAGCATTTTGCTAAAAAAATGAATACATTTACACATCCAACTTTAACGAAAAGTCGTCAGACACCTGTGGGGTGTTAAGGCTCACTGGACCCCTTGTTACAATCCTTGAGGGGAGTAGTTTCCAAAATAGTATGCCATGTGGGGTTTTTCTTGCTGTTCTGGCACCATAGGGGCTTCCTAAATGTGACATGCCCCCCCAAAAACCATTTCAGAAAAACTCACTCTCCAAAATCCCATTGTCGCTCCTTTCAGTCTGAGCCCTCTAGTGCAACCACAGAACACTTCACATACACATGAGATATTTCCTTACTCAAGAGAAATTGAGTTACAAATTTTAGGGTGATTACTCTCCTTTTACCCCTTGTAAAAATTCAAAAACTGGGTCTACAAGAACATGCGAGTGTAAAAAAATGAAGATTTTGAATTTTCTCCTTCACTTTGCTGCTATTCCTGCGAAACACCTAAAGGGTTAACACACTTACTGAATGTCATTTTGAATACTTTGAGGGGTGCAGTTTTTATAATGGGGTCATTTATGGGGTATTTCTAATATGAAGGCCCCTCAAATCCACTTCAAAACTGAACTGGTCCCTGAAAAATTCAGATTTTGAAAATGTTGTGAAATATTGGAAAATTGCTGCTGAACTTTGAAGCCCTCTGATGTCTTCCAAAAGTAAAAACATGTCAACTTTATGATGCAAACATAAAGTAGACATATTTTATATGTGAATCAATATATAATTGATTTGGGATGTTCATTTTCCTTATAAGCAGAGAGTTTCAAAGTAAAAAAATGCTAAATGCAAGTTAGCACTGCTGCTTTGCAGTGCAGGGGACTTGGGTTCAAATCCCAC
Source organism: Hyla sarda (assembly GCF_029499605.1). Lineage (NCBI taxonomy): Eukaryota > Metazoa > Chordata > Amphibia > Anura > Hylidae > Hyla > Hyla sarda. The sequence continues at coordinate 49,433,070 of NC_079192.1, read as the reverse complement.
TAAGGACAGCAGTAAATAAAGAGTTATTATTATTATAATAACATTAGCAGAGAGAACTGTGGTCGTGATGTCATCAGAGAGCATTCCAAAAAGAAAAGAATTTCCTCTGTAGTATTCAGCAGCTAATAAGTACAGGAAGGATTAAGATTTTTTAATAGAAGTAATTTACAAATATGTTTAACTTTCTGCCACTAGTTGATTTAAAAGAAAAAAGGTTTTCACCGGAGTACCCCTTTAAGGACCTTTTCCACCTTAAGGACGCAGCCCTTTTTTTGCACATCTGACCACTGTCACTTTAAGCATTAAAGGTGTAGCTCACTCAGCCAACCGACCCGAGGTTAACTGAATTCGCCTTAATCCCCAAAAAAGGCCTAGTCCTTAATGTATAAAAATGTATTTGTATGTAATAATAGCAATCATCACATACAAAAAACAGTCCTCAAATGGCAGTGAGAGACAGAGAGATATAGGAAAGAAGAAGGAGTGAATAGATAAAGGGAATAAATCAATATGTTTATATATAAATAAACCTGGATCTAAAATAGATAAAATTAATTAATATTTATTATATGATAGAATAAAACTAGATGATAATTCAGCCTAACACATTTGGGCAAGCCACCAGAATGGTTGTCTGACTTCCAGGAAGGACGTGCCTTGAAAGAAGGGGCTTTCCAAGACTGGGAGTGCTCATGCTCGGGAAGGTGACCCAATGCAAAGGAACAAAAGGGCTGAAAGGAAGGCGCCTTCCGACGGGGATTGGAGCGGAGAGGTTTGTTCTACGGCAGCAGAGAACTTTTACCTCCAGTAGCTTCGGAAATAATTTCATCTAGACATTTCCCAAAGAGCCGAGAACCTGAGAAAGGTAACTCTGTTAGAAATTTTTTTGAAGCAGCATTTGCATCCCACACCTTCAGCCACATGGAGCAACGAATCGCAACTAAATTACTCGAGGCAAAGGCCATGCATCGGACGGACTCCAAGGCCGCTGAACAGAGGAAGTCTCCGGCATGGGAAAGTTGGCAAGCAAGATCCGCCAAGTCCTCCTGCGGAGCGCATGATAAGATGCCCTGCCGTAGCTGAGAAGCCCAAACCGAAACTGCTTTGGCCACCCTGAACCCCTACCTTAAAATAAATAAAAAGGAGATACGAACCTACAACAGGCCCTAGCTATAAAATAAAAAAAAGAAGACCAGTCTCAATCCTACTGACACTAAGCTAAAACTGATAGCTCAGGGTTAGTAGGCAGGGTATATCCTGCCAGGAGGGGAAGACTTTCTTTTTGTATACCTAGTGTCAGCAAGATATACCTACTATCTCTGTGTCCCCCAATCGAGCCAACTGAGAAAAGTTGTCTTTTGCTGCAGATGTCTTTTAATCGATTAGTTGTTTCAGCCCTAGTCAATGACACTATTACATTGGAAAAAACATCCATCCATTGTATAAAAACATACAAAGAAGACAAGAAAAAGCTGCCCACAATCTATAAAACATATGCAAGAAATCCATGTGGGAGATGTTTACAGTTTATGGGATGAGAATGTGTTAATAAATTGTGTACAGAAGGTGATCACCATAAATATTTGTTACCAAAATGAAACTATGTTGATATGAAGGATGAAGCATTTAGTCCTCTAGGGTAAAATAAATAGAATAATAAATAGAACATTTCCTAAATAGATATCTGCAGCTATACTAGACTCTAATTTAGTGTTTCCCAACCAAGATGCCTCCAGCTGTTGCAAAACTACAACTCTCAGCATGCCTGGACAGCCAAAGGCTGTCCGGGCAGGCTTGGAGTTGTAGTTTTGCAACAGCTGGAGGTACCCTGGTTGCGAAACACTGCTCTAATGATACACTGCCATGTGCAAAAGATGTTAACTTTACCTCTAGTTTGTTTATCTTTATATGCATTATGTGTTGATGAAATGTTGATGTGGGGTTTTTGTAGTTAAAGTTTTGTTTAAAAAAGGAGGAATTTTGCCATGTCATTAGGGCCGGAAGAAACATAACAGTACGTGAAACTGTTTGGCTACCATGACATTTTTATCAAGCACAACAAAGATGACCTTCATTGGTGAGTGCAGCATTACTACTTCTATTCAGGCATATTCACCTACCGTATATACTCGAGTATAAGCCGAGTTTTTCAGCATGATTTTTCGTGCTGAAAACACCCCCCTCGGCTTATACTCGAGTGAACAAAAAAAACGTTTCTGGCTTTAGCTGTGAGGGCATGGTCCCGGCCGTCCTTCTCCGCCTGTCAATCCCTTCTCAGTGGTCTTTAACCTGCGGACATCCAGATGTTGCAAAACTACAACTCCCAACATGCCTGGACAGCCATCGGCTGCCATCATCCCCCCCTGTCTTCATCCAGACCCCTGTCATCACCCCCCCCTGTCATCATCACCCTCATCATCATCCCCCCCTGTCTACATCCAGACCCCCGTCATCAACACCCCCGTCATCATTACCCTGTCTTCATTACCCCATCATCATCTCCCTCATCATCATCATCAACGCCTGTCAATCCCTTCTCAGTGGTCTTCAACCTGCAGACCTCCAGATGTTGCAAAACTACAACTCTCAGCATGCCCGGACAGCTGAGAAGCCCAAACCGAAACTGCTTTGGCCACCCTGAACCCCTACCTTAAAATAAATAAAAAGGAGATACGAACCTACAACAGGCCCTAGCTATAAAATAAAAAAAAGAAGACCAGTCTCAATCCTACTGACACTAAGCTAAAACTGATAGCTCAGGGTTAGTAGGCAGGGTATATCCTGCCAGGAGGGGAAGACTTTCTTTTTGTATACCTAGTGTCAGCAAGATATACCTACTATCTCTGTGTCCCCCAATCGAGCCAACTGAGAAAAGTTGTCTTTTGCTGCAGATGTCTTTTAATCGATTAGTTGTTTCAGCAGTTTGCTGTCTGAGCATGCTAGGATTTGTAGTTTTGCAACATCTGGAGGGCAACAGTTTGGAGATCACTGTGCAGTGATCTCTAAACTGCAGCTCCCTGTGCCAGTCATTACACTGGTTACCTATTCAGTCCAGAATACAGTACAAAATCCTCAGTCTCACACACAAAGCTCTTCACAATGCTGCACCTCCCTACATCTCCTCTCTCATCTGTCTACCATCCTACACGTTCTCTACGATCTGCTAATGATCTCACACTAACATCTTCTATAATCCGAACTTCTCACTCCCGTCTCCAAGACTTCACTCGTGCTGCACCGGTTCTCTGGAATGCTATCCATCAATCCCTCAGACTCAACAACAACATCCATAGTTTCAAACGTGGCCTAAAAACACATCTCTTCAGACAGGCCTCTTGTTTGAATAGTTATTGTGTAATATTATGTCTGATACTTGTCTTTGTTTGTACCGCATTATTGTAAGCGCTGCGGAATCTGTAGGCGCTATATAACTAAATACAGTATTTATCGGGGTATACCACGCACCAGCCTTTAACACGCACCCTCATTTTACCAAGGATATTTGGGTAAAAAAAGTTTTTTACCCAAATATCCATGGTAAAATGAGGGTGCGTGTGTGCGCGTGTATACCCCAATATACCCCCAGGAAAGGCAGGGGGAGAGAGGCCGTCACTGCCCGCTTCTCTCCCCCTGCCTTTCCTGGGGTCTAGAGCCCTGCTGCCGGCCCTTCTCACCCCCTGGCTATCGGCGCCGCTGCCCGTTCTGTCCCCCTGACTATCGGTGCCGGCGCCGATAGCCAGGGGGAGAGAAGGGGCAGCTGCCCCGTTGCCTCCCCCCATCCCCGGTGGCATAATTACCTGAGTCGGGTCCGCGCTGCTGCAGGCCTCCGGCGTGCATCCCCTGCGTCGTTGCTATGCACGGCGCGGCGCACTGACGTCATGCGCCGCGCCGTTCAGCGCATAGCAACGACGCCGGGGACACACACCGGAGGCCTGCAGCAGCGCGGACCCGACTCAGGTAATTATGCCACTGGGGATGGGGGGAGGCAACGGGGCAGCGGCACCGGCAATGGGTGCCGCTGCCCCTTCTCTCCCCCTGGCTGTCGGCGCCGCTTCTCTCCCCCTGGCCAGGGGGTGAGAAGGGCCGACAGCAGCGCTCTAGACCCCAGGAAAGGCAGGGGGAGAGAAGCGGGCAGTGACGGCCTCTCTCCCCCTGCCTTTCCTGGGGGTGTATCGGCGTATAACACGCACACAGACTTTAGGCTAAAAATGTTAGCCTAAAAAGTGCGTGTTATACGCCGATAAATACGGAAATAAAAATAATAAATAATAAGCCCTCCAGATGTTGCCAAACTGCAAATCCCAGCATGCACAGACAGCAAACAGCTGTCTCAGCATGCTGGGAGTTGTAGTTGCATACCTCCAGCTGTAGCATAACTACATCTCCCAGCATGCCCTTCGGCGATCAGTACATGCTGGGAGTTGTAGTTTTGCAACAGCTGAAGGCACACTGGTTGAAACATACTGAGTCAGGTAACGGAACCTAACTGAAGGTTTTCCAACCAGTGTGCCTCCAGCTGTTGCAAAAGTACAACTCCCAGCATGCACGGTCTGTCTGTGCATGCTGGGAGTTGTAGTTTTGCAAAGGCTGGAGGTTTGCCCCCCACTGTAATGAAGTTTCCTGCTTCAAGTTCAAGCTGCGGCAAATTTTCTGCCGCGGCGCAAACTCCTAGTGGGAAACTCACCATAACCCGCCAGTGTGACTGTACCCTAAAAACACCACACTACACTAACACATAATAAAGGGTAAAACACTACATATACACCCCCTTGCACTGTCCCCCCCCCCCTCCAATATAAATGAAAAACTTATTGTACGGCAGTGTTTCCAAAACGGAGCCTCCAGCTGTTGCAAAACAACAACTCCCAGCATTTCCGGACAGCCACTGACTGTCCAGGCATGCTGGGAGTTTAGAAACAGCTGGATGCACCCTGTTTGGGAATCACTGGCATAGAATACCCCTATGCAATCCCTATTTTAGTTCTCAAATGCGCATGGTGCTCTCTCAATTCGGAGCCCTGTCATATTTCAAGGAAACAGTTAAGGGCCACATATGGGGTATTTGCGTACTCGGGAGAAATTGTGTTACAAATTTGGGGGGGGGGGGATTTTTCTCCTTTTACCCATTTTGAAAAGGAAAAGTTGGGGTCTACATCAGCCTGTTAGTGTAAAAAAAAAAAAGAAAAATTTTTACACTATCATGCTGGTGTTGCCCCATACTTTTTATTTTCACAAGAGGTAAAAGGAAAAAAAAGACCACCAAAATTTGTAACGCGATTGTGTATACCCCACATAATACCCCATATGTGGGTGTAAAATGCTCTGCGGGTGCACAACAAGGCTCAGGAGTGAGAGCGCACTATGTACATTTGAGGCCTAAATTGGTGATTTGCACAGGGGTGGCTGATTTTACAGCGGTTTTGACATAAATGAAAAAAATAAATACCCACATGTGACCCCATTTTGGAAACTACACCCCTCATGGAATGTAACAAGAGGTATAGTGAGCCTTAACACCCCACAGGTGTTTGATGGATGTTCGTTAAAGTTGGATGGTAAAATAAAATTATAATTTTTTTTTTTTTTTTTTTACTAAAATGCTGGTTTTACCCGAAATTTTTAATTTTCACAAGGGAAAATAGGAAAAAAAAAGCCCCCCAAAATTTGTAACCCCATTTCTTCTGAGTAAGACCATACCCCATATGTGGATGTAAAGTGCTCTGCGGGTGCACTACAATGCTCAGAAGAGAAGGAGCGCCATTGGGATTTTGAAGAGAAAATTTGTCTGGATTTGAAGGCCATGTATGTTTACAAAGCCCCCATAGTGCCAGAACAATGGACCCCCCCCCCCACATGTGACCCCATTTCGGAAACTACACCCCTCATGTAATATAATAAGGGGTACAGTGAGCATTTACGCCCCACAGGTGTCTGACAGATTTTTGGAACAGTGGTCCGTGAAAATGAAAAATGTAATTTTTCATTTGCACAGCCCACTGTTCCAAAGATCTGTCAAACGCCAGTGGGGTGTAAATACTCACTGCACCCCTTTTTCAATTCTGTGAGGGGTGTAGTTTCCAAAATGGGGTCACATGTGGGGGGGTCCACTGTTCTGGCACCATGGGGACTTTGTAAACGCACAAGGCCCCCGACTTCTATTCCAACCAAGTTCTCTCTCTAAAAGCTCAATGGTGCTCCTTCTCTTCTGAGCATTGCAGTGCCCCAGCAGAGCACTTGACGTCCACACATGGGGTATTTCCATACTCAGAAGAGATGGAGTTACAAATTTTGGGGGACATTTTCTCCTATAACCCCTCGTAAAAAAAATTTATTTGGGGGAAAACCAGCATTTTGCTAAAAAAATGAATACATTTACACATCCAACTTTAACGAAAAGTCGTCAGACACCTGTGGGGTGTTAAGGCTCACTGGACCCCTTGTTACAATCCTTGAGGGGAGTAGTTTCCAAAATAGTATGCCATGTGGGGTTTTTCTTGCTGTTCTGGCACCATAGGGGCTTCCTAAATGTGACATGCCCCCCCAAAAACCATTTCAGAAAAACTCACTCTCCAAAATCCCATTGTCGCTCCTTTCAGTCTGAGCCCTCTAGTGCAACCACAGAACACTTCACATACACATGAGATATTTCCTTACTCAAGAGAAATTGAGTTACAAATTTTAGGGTGATTACTCTCCTTTTACCCCTTGTAAAAATTCAAAAACTGGGTCTACAAGAACATGCGAGTGTAAAAAAATGAAGATTTTGAATTTTCTCCTTCACTTTGCTGCTATTCCTGCGAAACACCTAAAGGGTTAACACACTTACTGAATGTCATTTTGAATACTTTGAGGGGTGCAGTTTTTATAATGGGGTCATTTATGGGGTATTTCTAATATGAAGGCCCCTCAAATCCACTTCAAAACTGAACTGGTCCCTGAAAAATTCAGATTTTGAAAATGTTGTGAAATATTGGAAAATTGCTGCTGAACTTTGAAGCCCTCTGATGTCTTCCAAAAGTAAAAACATGTCAACTTTATGATGCAAACATAAAGTAGACATATTTTATATGTGAATCAATATATAATTGATTTGGGATGTTCATTTTCCTTATAAGCAGAGAGTTTCAAAGTAAAAAAATGCTAAATGCAAGTTAGCACTGCTGCTTTGCAGTGCAGGGGACTTGGGTTCAAATCCCACTAAGGACAGCAGTAAATAAAGAGTTATTATTATTATAATAACATTAGCAGAGAGAACTGTGGTCGTGATGTCATCAGAGAGCATTCCAAAAAGAAAAGAATTTCCTCTGTAGTATTCAGCAGCTAATAAGTACAGGAAGGATTAAGATTTTTTAATAGAAGTAATTTACAAATATGTTTAACTTTCTGCCACTAGTTGATTTAAAAGAAAAAAGGTTTTCACCGGAGTACCCCTTTAAGGACCTTTTCCACCTTAAGGACGCAGCCCTTTTTTTGCACATCTGACCACTGTCACTTTAAGCATTAAAGGTGTAGCTCACTCAGCCAACCGACCCGAGGTTAACTGAATTCGCCTTAATCCCCAAAAAAGGCCTAGTCCTTAATGTATAAAAATGTATTTGTATGTAATAATAGCAATCATCACATACAAAAAACAGTCCTCAAATGGCAGTGAGAGACAGAGAGATATAGGAAAGAAGAAGGAGTGAATAGATAAAGGGAATAAATCAATATGTTTATATATAAATAAACCTGGATCTAAAATAGATAAAATTAATTAATATTTATTATATGATAGAATAAAACTAGATGATAATTCAGCCTAACACATTTGGGCAAGCCACCAGAATGGTTGTCTGACTTCCAGGAAGGACGTGCCTTGAAAGAAGGGGCTTTCCAAGACTGGGAGTGCTCATGCTCGGGAAGGTGACCCAATGCAAAGGAACAAAAGGGCTGAAAGGAAGGCGCCTTCCGACGGGGATTGGAGCGGAGAGGTTTGTTCTACGGCAGCAGAGAACTTTTACCTCCAGTAGCTTCGGAAATAATTTCATCTAGACATTTCCCAAAGAGCCGAGAACCTGAGAAAGGTAACTCTGTTAGAAATTTTTTTGAAGCAGCATTTGCATCCCACACCTTCAGCCACATGGAGCAACGAATCGCAACTAAATTACTCGAGGCAAAGGCCATGCATCGGACGGACTCCAAGGCCGCTGAACAGAGGAAGTCTCCGGCATGGGAAAGTTGGCAAGCAAGATCCGCCAAGTCCTCCTGCGGAGCGCATGATAAGATGCCCTGCCGTAGCTGAGAAGCCCAAACCGAAACTGCTTTGGCCACCCTGAACCCCTACCTTAAAATAAATAAAAAGGAGATACGAACCTACAACAGGCCCTAGCTATAAAATAAAAAAAAGAAGACCAGTCTCAATCCTACTGACACTAAGCTAAAACTGATAGCTCAGGGTTAGTAGGCAGGGTATATCCTGCCAGGAGGGGAAGACTTTCTTTTTGTATACCTAGTGTCAGCAAGATATACCTACTATCTCTGTGTCCCCCAATCGAGCCAACTGAGAAAAGTTGTCTTTTGCTGCAGATGTCTTTTAATCGATTAGTTGTTTCAGCCCTAGTCAATGACACTATTACATTGGAAAAAACATCCATCCATTGTATAAAAACATACAAAGAAGACAAGAAAAAGCTGCCCACAATCTATAAAACATATGCAAGAAATCCATGTGGGAGATGTTTACAGTTTATGGGATGAGAATGTGTTAATAAATTGTGTACAGAAGGTGATCACCATAAATATTTGTTACCAAAATGAAACTATGTTGATATGAAGGATGAAGCATTTAGTCCTCTAGGGTAAAATAAATAGAATAATAAATAGAACATTTCCTAAATAGATATCTGCAGCTATACTAGACTCTAATTTAGTGTTTCCCAACCAAGATGCCTCCAGCTGTTGCAAAACTACAACTCTCAGCATGCCTGGACAGCCAAAGGCTGTCCGGGCAGGCTTGGAGTTGTAGTTTTGCAACAGCTGGAGGTACCCTGGTTGCGAAACACTGCTCTAATGATACACTGCCATGTGCAAAAGATGTTAACTTTACCTCTAGTTTGTTTATCTTTATATGCATTATGTGTTGATGAAATGTTGATGTGGGGTTTTTGTAGTTAAAGTTTTGTTTAAAAAAGGAGGAATTTTGCCATGTCATTAGGGCCGGAAGAAACATAACAGTACGTGAAACTGTTTGGCTACCATGACATTTTTATCAAGCACAACAAAGATGACCTTCATTGGTGAGTGCAGCATTACTACTTCTATTCAGGCATATTCACCTACCGTATATACTCGAGTATAAGCCGAGTTTTTCAGCATGATTTTTCGTGCTGAAAACACCCCCCTCGGCTTATACTCGAGTGAACAAAAAAAACGTTTCTGGCTTTAGCTGTGAGGGCATGGTCCCGGCCGTCCTTCTCCGCCTGTCAATCCCTTCTCAGTGGTCTTTAACCTGCGGACATCCAGATGTTGCAAAACTACAACTCCCAACATGCCTGGACAGCCATCGGCTGCCATCATCCCCCCCTGTCTTCATCCAGACCCCTGTCATCACCCCCCCCTGTCATCATCACCCTCATCATCATCCCCCCCTGTCTACATCCAGACCCCCGTCATCAACACCCCCGTCATCATTACCCTGTCTTCATTACCCCATCATCATCTCCCTCATCATCATCATCAACGCCTGTCAATCCCTTCTCAGTGGTCTTCAACCTGCAGACCTCCAGATGTTGCAAAACTACAACTCTCAGCATGCCCGGACAGCTGAGAAGCCCAAACCGAAACTGCTTTGGCCACCCTGAACCCCTACCTTAAAATAAATAAAAAGGAGATACGAACCTACAACAGGCCCTAGCTATAAAATAAAAAAAAGAAGACCAGTCTCAATCCTACTGACACTAAGCTAAAACTGATAGCTCAGGGTTAGTAGGCAGGGTATATCCTGCCAGGAGGGGAAGACTTTCTTTTTGTATACCTAGTGTCAGCAAGATATACCTACTATCTCTGTGTCCCCCAATCGAGCCAACTGAGAAAAGTTGTCTTTTGCTGCAGATGTCTTTTAATCGATTAGTTGTTTCAGCAGTTTGCTGTCTGAGCATGCTAGGATTTGTAGTTTTGCAACATCTGGAGGGCAACAGTTTGGAGATCACTGTGCAGTGATCTCTAAACTGCAGCTCCCTGTGCCAGTCATTACACTGGTTACCTATTCAGTCCAGAATACAGTACAAAATCCTCAGTCTCACACACAAAGCTCTTCACAATGCTGCACCTCCCTACATCTCCTCTCTCATCTGTCTACCATCCTACACGTTCTCTACGATCTGCTAATGATCTCACACTAACATCTTCTATAATCCGAACTTCTCACTCCCGTCTCCAAGACTTCACTCGTGCTGCACCGGTTCTCTGGAATGCTATCCATCAATCCCTCAGACTCAACAACAACATCCATAGTTTCAAACGTGGCCTAAAAACACATCTCTTCAGACAGGCCTCTTGTTTGAATAGTTATTGTGTAATATTATGTCTGATACTTGTCTTTGTTTGTACCGCATTATTGTAAGCGCTGCGGAATCTGTAGGCGCTATATAACTAAATACAGTATTTATCGGGGTATACCACGCACCAGCCTTTAACACGCACCCTCATTTTACCAAGGATATTTGGGTAAAAAAAGTTTTTTACCCAAATATCCATGGTAAAATGAGGGTGCGTGTGTGCGCGTGTATACCCCAATATACCCCCAGGAAAGGCAGGGGGAGAGAGGCCGTCACTGCCCGCTTCTCTCCCCCTGCCTTTCCTGGGGTCTAGAGCCCTGCTGCCGGCCCTTCTCACCCCCTGGCTATCGGCGCCGCTGCCCGTTCTGTCCCCCTGACTATCGGTGCCGGCGCCGATAGCCAGGGGGAGAGAAGGGGCAGCTGCCCCGTTGCCTCCCCCCATCCCCGGTGGCATAATTACCTGAGTCGGGTCCGCGCTGCTGCAGGCCTCCGGCGTGCATCCCCTGCGTCGTTGCTATGCACGGCGCGGCGCACTGACGTCATGCGCCGCGCCGTTCAGCGCATAGCAACGACGCCGGGGACACACACCGGAGGCCTGCAGCAGCGCGGACCCGACTCAGGTAATTATGCCACTGGGGATGGGGGGAGGCAACGGGGCAGCGGCACCGGCAATGGGTGCCGCTGCCCCTTCTCTCCCCCTGGCTGTCGGCGCCGCTTCTCTCCCCCTGGCCAGGGGGTGAGAAGGGCCGACAGCAGCGCTCTAGACCCCAGGAAAGGCAGGGGGAGAGAAGCGGGCAGTGACGGCCTCTCTCCCCCTGCCTTTCCTGGGGGTGTATCGGCGTATAACACGCACACAGACTTTAGGCTAAAAATGTTAGCCTAAAAAGTGCGTGTTATACGCCGATAAATACGGAAATAAAAATAATAAATAATAAGCCCTCCAGATGTTGCCAAACTGCAAATCCCAGCATGCACAGACAGCAAACAGCTGTCTCAGCATGCTGGGAGTTGTAGTTGCATACCTCCAGCTGTAGCATAACTACATCTCCCAGCATGCCCTTCGGCGATCAGTACATGCTGGGAGTTGTAGTTTTGCAACAGCTGAAGGCACACTGGTTGAAACATACTGAGTCAGGTAACGGAACCTAACTGAAGGTTTTCCAACCAGTGTGCCTCCAGCTGTTGCAAAAGTACAACTCCCAGCATGCACGGTCTGTCTGTGCATGCTGGGAGTTGTAGTTTTGCAAAGGCTGGAGGTTTGCCCCCCACTGTAATGAAGTTTCCTGCTTCAAGTTCAAGCTGCGGCAAATTTTCTGCCGCGGCGCAAACTCCTAGTGGGAAACTCACCATAACCCGCCAGTGTGACTGTACCCTAAAAACACCACACTACACTAACACATAATAAAGGGTAAAACACTACATATACACCCCCTTGCACTGTCCCCCCCCCCCTCCAATATAAATGAAAAACTTATTGTACGGCAGTGTTTCCAAAACGGAGCCTCCAGCTGTTGCAAAACAACAACTCCCAGCATTTCCGGACAGCCACTGACTGTCCAGGCATGCTGGGAGTTTAGAAACAGCTGGATGCACCCTGTTTGGGAATCACTGGCATAGAATACCCCTATGCAATCCCTATTTTAGTTCTCAAATGCGCATGGTGCTCTCTCAATTCGGAGCCCTGTCATATTTCAAGGAAACAGTTAAGGGCCACATATGGGGTATTTGCGTACTCGGGAGAAATTGTGTTACAAATTTGGGGGGGGGGGGATTTTTCTCCTTTTACCCATTTTGAAAAGGAAAAGTTGGGGTCTACATCAGCCTGTTAGTGTAAAAAAAAAAAAGAAAAATTTTTACACTATCATGCTGGTGTTGCCCCATACTTTTTATTTTCACAAGAGGTAAAAGGAAAAAAAAGACCACCAAAATTTGTAACGCGATTGTGTATACCCCACATAATACCCCATATGTGGGTGTAAAATGCTCTGCGGGTGCACAACAAGGCTCAGGAGTGAGAGCGCACTATGTACATTTGAGGCCTAAATTGGTGATTTGCACAGGGGTGGCTGATTTTACAGCGGTTTTGACATAAATGAAAAAAATAAATACCCACATGTGACCCCATTTTGGAAACTACACCCCTCATGGAATGTAACAAGAGGTATAGTGAGCCTTAACACCCCACAGGTGTTTGATGGATGTTCGTTAAAGTTGGATGGTAAAATAAAATTATAATTTTTTTTTTTTTTTTTTACTAAAATGCTGGTTTTACCCGAAATTTTTAATTTTCACAAGGGAAAATAGGAAAAAAAAAGCCCCCCAAAATTTGTAACCCCATTTCTTCTGAGTAAGACCATACCCCATATGTGGATGTAAAGTGCTCTGCGGGTGCACTACAATGCTCAGAAGAGAAGGAGCGCCATTGGGATTTTGAAGAGAAAATTTGTCTGGATTTGAAGGCCATGTATGTTTACAAAGCCCCCATAGTGCCAGAACAATGGACCCCCCCCCCACATGTGACCCCATTTCGGAAACTACACCCCTCATGTAATATAATAAGGGGTACAGTGAGCATTTACGCCCCACAGGTGTCTGACAGATTTTTGGAACAGTGGTCCGTGAAAATGAAAAATGTAATTTTTCATTTGCACAGCCCACTGTTCCAAAGATCTGTCAAACGCCAGTGGGGTGTAAATACTCACTGCACCCCTTTTTCAATTCTGTGAGGGGTGTAGTTTCCAAAATGGGGTCACATGTGGGGGGGTCCACTGTTCTGGCACCATGGGGACTTTGTAAACGCACAAGGCCCCCGACTTCTATTCCAACCAAGTTCTCTCTCTAAAAGCTCAATGGTGCTCCTTCTCTTCTGAGCATTGCAGTGCCCCAGCAGAGCACTTGACGTCCACACATGGGGTATTTCCATACTCAGAAGAGATGGAGTTACAAATTTTGGGGGACATTTTCTCCTATAACCCCTCGTAAAAAAATTTTATTTGGGGGAAAACCAGCATTTTGCTAAAAAAATGAATACATTTACACATCCAACTTTAACGAAAAGTCGTCAGACACCTGTGGGGTGTTAAGGCTCACTGGACCCCTTGTTACAATCCTTGAGGGGAGTAGTTTCCAAAATAGTATGCCATGTGGGGTTTTTCTTGCTGTTCTGGCACCATAGGGGCTTCCTAAATGTGACATGCCCCCCCAAAAACCATTTCAGAAAAACTCACTCTCCAAAATCCCATTGTCGCTCCTTTCAGTCTGAGCCCTCTAGTGCAACCACAGAACACTTCACATACACATGAGATATTTCCTTACTCAAGAGAAATTGAGTTACAAATTTTAGGGTGATTACTCTCCTTTTACCCCTTGTAAAAATTCAAAAACTGGGTCTACAAGAACATGCGAGTGTAAAAAAATGAAGATTTTGAATTTTCTCCTTCACTTTGCTGCTATTCCTGCGAAACACCTAAAGGGTTAACACACTTACTGAATGTCATTTTGAATACTTTGAGGGGTGCAGTTTTTATAATGGGGTCATTTATGGGGTATTTCTAATATGAAGGCCCCTCAAATCCACTTCAAAACTGAACTGGTCCCTGAAAAATTCAGATTTTGAAAATGTTGTGAAATATTGGAAAATTGCTGCTGAACTTTGAAGCCCTCTGATGTCTTCCAAAAGTAAAAACATGTCAACTTTATGATGCAAACATAAAGTAGACATATTTTATATGTGAATCAATATATAATTGATTTGGGATGTTCATTTTCCTTATAAGCAGAGAGTTTCAAAGTAAAAAAATGCTAAATGCAAGTTAGCACTGCTGCTTTGCAGTGCAGGGGACTTGGGTTCAAATCCCACTAAGGACAGCAGTAAATAAAGAGTTATTATTATTATAATAACATTAGCAGAGAGAACTGTGGTCGTGATGTCATCAGAGAGCATTCCAAAAAGAAAAGAATTTCCTCTGTAGTATTCAGCAGCTAATAAGTACAGGAAGGATTAAGATTTTTTAATAGAAGTAATTTACAAATATGTTTAACTTTCTGCCACTAGTTGATTTAAAAGAAAAAAGGTTTTCACCGGAGTACCCCTTTAAGGACCTTTTCCACCTTAAGGACGCAGCCCTTTTTTTGCACATCTGACCACTGTCACTTTAAGCATTAAAGGTGTAGCTCACTCAGCCAACCGACCCGAGGTTAACTGAATTCGCCTTAATCCCCAAAAAAGGCCTAGTCCTTAATGTATAAAAATGTATTTGTATGTAATAATAGCAATCATCACATACAAAAAACAGTCCTCAAATGGCAGTGAGAGACAGAGAGATATAGGAAAGAAGAAGGAGTGAATAGATAAAGGGAATAAATCAATATGTTTATATATAAATAAACCTGGATCTAAAATAGATAAAATTAATTAATATTTATTATATGATAGAATAAAACTAGATGATAATTCAGCCTAACACATTTGGGCAAGCCACCAGAATGGTTGTCTGACTTCCAGGAAGGACGTGCCTTGAAAGAAGGGGCTTTCCAAGACTGGGAGTGCTCATGCTCGGGAAGGTGACCCAATGCAAAGGAACAAAAGGGCTGAAAGGAAGGCGCCTTCCGACGGGGATTGGAGCGGAGAGGTTTGTTCTACGGCAGCAGAGAACTTTTACCTCCAGTAGCTTCGGAAATAATTTCATCTAGACATTTCCCAAAGAGCCGAGAACCTGAGAAAGGTAACTCTGTTAGAAATTTTTTTGAAGCAGCATTTGCATCCCACACCTTCAGCCACATGGAGCAACGAATCGCAACTAAATTACTCGAGGCAAAGGCCATGCATCGGACGGACTCCAAGGCCGCTGAACAGAGGAAGTCTCCGGCATGGGAAAGTTGGCAAGCAAGATCCGCCAAGTCCTCCTGCGGAGCGCATGATAAGATGCCCTGCCGTAGCTGAGAAGCCCAAACCGAAACTGCTTTGGCCACCCTGAACCCCTACCTTAAAATAAATAAAAAGGAGATACGAACCTACAACAGGCCCTAGCTATAAAATAAAAAAAAGAAGACCAGTCTCAATCCTACTGACACTAAGCTAAAACTGATAGCTCAGGGTTAGTAGGCAGGGTATATCCTGCCAGGAGGGGAAGACTTTCTTTTTGTATACCTAGTGTCAGCAAGATATACCTACTATCTCTGTGTCCCCCAATCGAGCCAACTGAGAAAAGTTGTCTTTTGCTGCAGATGTCTTTTAATCGATTAGTTGTTTCAGCCCTAGTCAATGACACTATTACATTGGAAAAAACATCCATCCATTGTATAAAAACATACAAAGAAGACAAGAAAAAGCTGCCCACAATCTATAAAACATATGCAAGAAATCCATGTGGGAGATGTTTACAGTTTATGGGATGAGAATGTGTTAATAAATTGTGTACAGAAGGTGATCACCATAAATATTTGTTACCAAAATGAAACTATGTTGATATGAAGGATGAAGCATTTAGTCCTCTAGGGTAAAATAAATAGAATAATAAATAGAACATTTCCTAAATAGATATCTGCAGCTATACTAGACTCTAATTTAGTGTTTCCCAACCAAGATGCCTCCAGCTGTTGCAAAACTACAACTCTCAGCATGCCTGGACAGCCAAAGGCTGTCCGGGCAGGCTTGGAGTTGTAGTTTTGCAACAGCTGGAGGTACCCTGGTTGCGAAACACTGCTCTAATGATACACTGCCATGTGCAAAAGATGTTAACTTTACCTCTAGTTTGTTTATCTTTATATGCATTATGTGTTGATGAAATGTTGATGTGGGGTTTTTGTAGTTAAAGTTTTGTTTAAAAAAGGAGGAATTTTGCCATGTCATTAGGGCCGGAAGAAACATAACAGTACGTGAAACTGTTTGGCTACCATGACATTTTTATCAAGCACAACAAAGATGACCTTCATTGGTGAGTGCAGCATTACTACTTCTATTCAGGCATATTCACCTACCGTATATACTCGAGTATAAGCCGAGTTTTTCAGCATGATTTTTCGTGCTGAAAACACCCCCCTCGGCTTATACTCGAGTGAACAAAAAAAACGTTTCTGGCTTTAGCTGTGAGGGCATGGTCCCGGCCGTCCTTCTCCGCCTGTCAATCCCTTCTCAGTGGTCTTTAACCTGCGGACATCCAGATGTTGCAAAACTACAACTCCCAACATGCCTGGACAGCCATCGGCTGCCATCATCCCCCCCTGTCTTCATCCAGACCCCTGTCATCACCCCCCCCTGTCATCATCACCCTCATCATCATCCCCCCCTGTCTACATCCAGACCCCCGTCATCAACACCCCCGTCATCATTACCCTGTCTTCATTACCCCATCATCATCTCCCTCATCATCATCATCAACGCCTGTCAATCCCTTCTCAGTGGTCTTCAACCTGCAGACCTCCAGATGTTGCAAAACTACAACTCTCAGCATGCCCGGACAGCAATCGGCTGCCGCTTTCGTCATCATCCAGACCCCCCTTTTGTTTTCTACTCACCTCCCCTCGGTGGAAAGGAAGGATGAGCTGGTCCAGGCCGTCCATATTCAACCACCTATGCTGCAGGGACCGTCCGGTGGGGAGGGTTAGTCGTTCCGGGCTGTCCATCTTCACCAGGAGGCCCTCTCCTCCGCTCCGGGCAGGCCCCGAACTAGTGACGCTGCATTGACGCCACCGCGCAGGGATGTTCATGCGCAAGGACGTTACGGACGTGTGCTGCGCACGGACGCCCCTGCGCGTAGTCGTCAAGGCAACGTCACTAGTCCGGGGCCGGCCCGGAGCAGAGAAGAGGGCCTCCTGGTGAAGATGGACAGCCCGGAACGACTAACCCTCCCACCGGACGGTCCCTGCAGCATAGGTGGTCGAATATGGATGGCCCAGACCAGCTCACCCTTCCTTCCCACCGAGGGGAGGTGAGTAGAAAACAAAAGGGGGGTCTGGATGATGATGAAGGCGGCAGCCGATGGCTGTCCGGGCATGCTGGGAGTTGTATTTTTGCAACATCTAGAGGTCTGCAGGTTGAAGATCACTGAGAAGGGATTGACCGGCGGTGATGATAAAGGGGGGGATGATGACGAGGGGGATGATGATGATGGGGTGTTGATGACGGGTGTGTTGATAACGGGGGTCTGGATGAAGACAGGGGGGATGATGACGAGGGTGATGATGATGGGGGGGTGATGACGGGGGTCTGGATGAAGACAGGGGGGGGTGATGACATGGGGGGAAAATGATGTATTTCCACCATAGGCTTATAGTCGAGTAGATAACTTTTCCTGGGTTTTTGGGGGGTTATTAGGGGCCTCGGCTTATATTCGGGATGATTTATGGAAATTGCCTCCTACCAGAAGATAGCTGTGATATGGTGCTGACTCGTGTTAAAGTAAGTAAGGCCTATTTATGGTCTGTAATCATGTAGGTACATAGTTAGCATGGAGTTGTGTGCTTAACCCCTTAAGGACGGACCCATTTTTTTTTTACCTTAATGACCAGGCCCTTTTAAAAAAAAATTGACATGTCCTTAAATGGTAATAACTTTAGAAAGCTTTTTCTGAGCAGAGCAATTCTGATATTGTTTTTTTAATTACATACGAGGGGGATGATGATGATGGGGTGATGATGACGGGGGTCTGGATGAAGACGGGGGGATGATGACGAGGGTGATGATGATGGGGGGGTGATGACGGGGGTCTGGATGAAGACAGGGGGGGGTGATGACATGGGGGGGGATGATGTATTTCCACCATAGGGGGGAAATTAGGGGCCTCGGCTTATATTCGGGATGGCTTATATTCGAGTATATATGATATATGGAAATTGCCTCCTACCAGTCGGTCTGTTCGGGACCGCCGTGGTGAAATCGCGTCATCCCTAACAGCTTGCAGGACACCGGAAGGGCCCTTACCTGCTGCCTCGGTGTCCGATCGGCGAATGACTGCTCCATGCCTGAGATCCAGGCAGGAGCAGTCAAGTGCCAATAACACTGATCACAGGCGTGTTAATACACGTCTGTGATCTGTGTAAAAGATCAGTGTGTGCAGTGTTATAGGTCCCTATGGGACCTATAACACTGCAAAAAAAAAAGTTAAAAAAAGTGTTAATAAAGGTAATTTAACCCCTTTCCTAATAAAAGTTTGAATCACCCCCCTTTTCCCATAAAAAAATAAAACAGTGTAAAAAAAAAAAAAATAAACATATATGGTATCGCCGCGTGCGTAAATGTCCGAACTCTAAAAATATATCATTAATTAAACCGCACGGTCAATGGTGTACGCGCAAAAAAATTCCAAATTCAAAAAAAGCACATTTTTGGTCACTTTTTATACCATTAAAAAATGAATAAAAAGTGATCAAAAAGTCAGATCAAAACAAAAATCATACCGATAAAAACTTCAGATCACGGTGCAAAAAATTAGTCCTCATACTGCCCTTTACGTGGAAAAATAAAAAAGTTATAGGGGATAGAAATGACATTTTTAAACGTATAAATTTTCCTGCATGTAGTTATGATTTTTTCCAGAAGTGCGACAAAATCAAACCTATATAAGTAGGGTATCATTTTAACCGTATGGACCTACAGAATAATGATAAGGTGTAATTTTTACCGAAATATGCACTGCGTAGAAACGGAAGCCCCCAAAATTACAAAATGGCGTTTTTTCTTCGATTTTGTTGCACAATGATTTTTTTTTCCGTTTCGCCGTGCATTTTTGGGTAAAATGACTAATGTCACTGCAAAGTAGAATTGGGGACACAAAAAATAAGCCATAATATGGATTTTTAGGTGGAAAATTTAAAGGGTTATGATTTTTAAAAGGTAAGGAGGAAAAAACGAAAGTGCAAAAACTGAAAAACCCTGAGTCCTTAAGGGGTTAAAAAAAATTTGACATGTCCTTAAATGGTAATAACTTTAGAAAGCTTTTTCTGAGCAGGGCAATTCTGATATTGTTTTTTTAATTACTTATTGTACTTTATATAAGTGGTGCATTTTTATTGACACATGCGGCATTTTTGTGAAAAACTCCAAAATATTGTGATTTTTTTTTTAAAAAGTTATTTTTTTATGGTGTACACTGTGCAGTAAAAGTGATGTTATATTTATTCTGTGGGTCAGAACGATTATGGCGATACCCATTTTAAATGGCTTTCTATGTTTTTTTTCCTTTTCTGATCAAAATTATTTTTTGATTTTCCAACAGCCATAACTTTTTTATTTTTCGTCTGACGCCACTGAGTAAGGGCTTATTTTTTTGTGGGATGAGCTGTATTTTTCATTAGTATCATTTTTGCGATACGTGCTACCTCGTGATCTTTTTTATTCTGCTATTTGTAGCAAAATTTATTAATTTTGCGTTTTGTTTTTTGAGGGCGTTCACCGTGCGGGATAATTTACATTATAGTTTTATAGTACACGTCATTACGGACATGGCAATACCTATTGTGTATATGATTTGTGTTTTTCATTTTTGGTGATAATACAGGGCTTTTATTGGGAAAAGGGGCTTTTTTTTTTTTTTTTACACTTCATACTTTTATTTAAGAACTTTTTATTTTTTACAGGTTATACTATGCTGCAATACATTTGTACTGCAGCACTGTATGACCCGATCAGCTACACACTGTACAGCCTGTGCGATCAAGCCTGTGGCTGGATCTCACAGGCTTCCGTAGCAGGCAGACAGGAGGTCATCATCTGACCTCCTGCTGCCATAGCAACCAACTGCCACCCACGATCGTATGGCGAAACCGCTGCTGGTGACCAGGGGGAGCGCGCTCCCCCTGTCAACACCATAGGATTGATCACAGCATCTATAGGTTTAATGCTGCTAGGACCAGCGCGATCGCATCCCCGGCAGCTGCGGTGGGACTCCGGCTGTAATTGACAGCCGGGTCCTGCCGCTGATCTCCTGCACTGCCTGCGGCAGTGCAGGAGATGGCTAAGATGTATGCATATGTCCCAGCGCGCGAACTTGTCGGGTGCTGGGACGTATGCATAAGTCCTATAGCGGCAAAGGGTATTCCAGGAAAAAAAAAATGTTGGATTGTATATCTACTGGCTCCAGAAAGTTAAACAGATTTGTAAATTACTCCTATCAAATAATCTTAATCCTTCCAGTAGTTATCAGCTTCTGAATTTGAGTTGTTCTTTTCTTTCTGACAACAGTGCTCTCTGCTGACATCTCTGTGTGTCTCAGGAACTGTCCGGAGCATTAGAGGTTTGCTATGGGGATTTTCTCCTACTCTGGACAGATTCCAAGACATACAGAGGTTTCAGCAGAGAGCACTGTTGTCAGACAGAAAACAACTCACTTTCAGCAGCTGATAACGACTGGAAGGATTAAGGTTTTTAATAAAAATTATTTAAAAAATATGTTTAACTTTCTGGAGCCAGTTGATGGAAAAAAAGATGGAAAAAAAAAGATTTTTCCTGCAATACCACTTTATTATCGTAGGGTTTGTTTTCAAGTCCAAACTGTGTGGGTGCACACTACTGACTAACTAAACATATCCACGAGTACAAAGCAGACTTCAATAAAGGAGTATAGGATGAACCCCGTACTGAATAATTTAAAGCTCTGGACCCTTTCCACATAGCAAGACAGGGGAATATACACAATATCTAATTGCAGTTCAAAACCCAGCCCTCCGATAACATGAGCAAACCATGTATGGGTATCCAAATTACTACAGGGCATTATCCCCATCTGCTCTCCATTCCATAACTGGTAGGAGATGAAATTACCATAATGTCAAGTTTACCAACAACGGAAGGAGGTGATGTGTAAGCAAACCAAGGTTGAGTAAAGACAACACGGGCCTGTAGGTTGGACAGTGAAAAACCCACCTAGCAGACAGAAGTCATCAAATCACAGCTTTATTCTTCCACGCTGTATTATACAACACTATTCATTATCTGAGACCAAGTAACGGGGCTTTCATGACTTAACAGTTTAAAAATAATAATAATAATTTTAAAAAAAACTGACATTTAACAAAACCTTTCTTATCTCCCCCCCTAGGCCCTCTCTCGGCGAGGAGATTTGGCTCTCTTCTCAGGTACCAACTAAGGTGCTGCGGCCCGCTCCTGACATGGAGTTGGGGCTGAAACCAGGACCAACCTTGAAACCAGTAACCACAGCGGCCAGTAGTCCTCTGGTCACTTTGAGTCCCTCAGCATCTCACTCTACTCTCACCAATGTGTTGTGGGAGAGTTATATCAACTCTCTGCCAGCTCCAGATGTTGGAAGAGCTAGGGGGTCTAGAAGAGGAGTTGGAAGAATTCAGAGGAATGTCTTCTAAGGGACTGATGTTTGCTAACCCTTGTTCCTTCCTTACTAACTTCTTTGTTTTTCAGCAACACTGTTCAAGAAAATGTGCCTAGCAGGACTGTGCTAAGACTGTTCCAAGTTTTGCAACGTAACCACCAAGCTTGTGCCTGATCCTTTGGTCAAGAGACTCCTAACCTGCAGGAGATTCGTAAGTTTTGTGCCCGGCTGATTGTGGCGGCCGTGAAACCTGGACTTCTATTGTAGGTGGACTGTAGATCTTTACACGCCAGTTTCGTGTACATACCTTATACCTCCATAGTAACGTAAGGACTTCTTGCTAAAAATTGCACTTATCAGGTGTATGCGCCTGAACCTTGTTGGAGTGTCTTAATAAATATTTCTGCTAGTATAAGAAAATGTAAATGGTTATTGTACACAGAAAAGTAGCCTTGCGTCTGTGTATAAAAAATGTTAACAGTTGTTGTACACAGAAAAATGTCTGCTTAAATGCACGTATACACAAGAGGTAAAATGTAAATAATTCTTGTACACATGTACATACACTAGGAACATTTAAGAGGTGTTTTAGAAGTTACTAAAAGGGTGACTCTCCCGGCTCCTCCGAGAGTAGCATTACCGTCACCAATCGCTAGCACCTGTCACAGAATAAACTAACCTTAAGATACCAAGACTGATCTTCCAAATAGTATCTGTACACATAGTACACCAAATAAATCACTTAAAATGTACTTACTTCATTCTAACTTAAATTCATTCATTCATTCATTCTAACACCAAAATAGAATATATCTTACATTAATAAAAAAACACTTTAGGAATTGTAGCCTAAGTCATTGTCCAATTCCTGCCACTGTTAGGTACACTAATTTCTTTTCTTTCTACGTGTGTGAGATGCACTACCTGGCCAGTAGGTGTTCTTGCGAGCTAAAAATTGATGCACGTATTTACTAAAGGTAACCTAGGTAAGGTTATACTGTTGTGTTCTAGGGGTAAGAAGCGTGTAGCCAATAGACCCTAGTAGCTAACTTATTGGTAGATGGCCTCAGGCAAGCCAATATAACCTTCTGTGTACTAACAGGTAAACTTAAATGGCGAAAAGTAAAATGTTTTAGTGAGATATATGTGTCTTTACAGCTTGCGAATAAATGTTTAGAGAGCTGTATAAAAATCTAGGAAGCTTGAGAATAAATGTTTAGAGAGCTTCTTAAGTGTTTAGAGAGCTGTGTATAAATATCTAGAAAGCTTGAGAAATGTTTTAGAGATCTTTAGATATGTCTAGGGAACTTAAAAATGTATAGAGAGTTCTAAATGTCTAATGTGCCAGGATTTATATAATGTATAATAATTTAATCCTTAGCCTTCTTCCTAGTTCCTCTGCCTTAGGGGACAGGCGTCGGGGTCGACTTGTTTTAAGTAAGGGGGTTTGTGGTGTCCCGGTACCGTATTACATATACCGTACCTTGGTAGGGGTCCCCAAAGTAAGAGTTCCTAGGAACCGAGGGGTCCTCAGGTCTAGTCCTCCCCTAGTCACCCCTTAAATAGTTAATATATTATAAAGTAAATGTAAATAAATGTATATAAAAAGTGTACTTACCTTGCGCTAGCGTCGCAGGACCTGCGGGTCACGTGGCGATGTTCTAGTCTCTATGGTAGGTAAGAAGGACCTTTGGAGGTTCATGGGACATGTGATACCCACAATGCCTTGTAAAGCTGATTGACAGATGGCGTGGACCAATCCAAAAACGACCAGCCCCTGCCCATATAAGGGAGCTGCAGCCATTATTCTCTCTTTTGGGTTGCTGTCACTGAATGAGGTAGGACCTCCGCAACTTTCAACGACAATTACTAGGCCAAAGCCTTGCGGTCTCGGCTGAATTACACAGTGAGTTCTTCTAAATTCCCCGCTAATGTTGGCAAGGACCCTGGACCTAAACATAACCCTAAATCCAGCGGATCTGCACATACTAAATCCCTACAAGCTAAAGAACTTACTAAAAGCCCCAACCAATGGTCAATCTCAGCTAAGCTGTTCATAGACTCTGTTAGAAAAGACTGTTCTTATGTTTGCATGTTACAGAAAATCTTCAGTAAAGTTTATGCAAGTTTTCAGCTCTGGTTGTGGACAATACTTTATTCTGCAAACACCTATCGTCCTTGGGAAGGGTGACGATAGGCCAGGTCATACAGCATTTAACCCCCACCCTGGCATCACGACTGACAAGGGTTAATAGCACCCTTTATAACCTGCACAGCAACATCCCAATCACCATTCACACCCACAAGGCACCACAATAAACTTACACAAGTGGTTTCCTGCTCAATGACTCGTCCATCACAATCTTCTCTCTCATCCCTTTTGGAGTCGGGGGGGGGGGGGGGAGTACTGCATGGCATCTGCTCCGATTCCTCAGTTTCTGGTACTAACTCTGTGCTGCAGTGACTTCTGATGTCTTCCTCCTCCTCATCATCATTTATAAAGTCTTGGACCTAGGACAGCAATGATGAAGAATTACAAGACAGGTAGTTAAGATGTGATGTAACCCTATAGGAGATTATTGCTTAAGAATACATTTCAGTGTAAAAGGTTTAATTTTTTTAAATTTTTTTAAAGGGACACCCCACTCCCCGGCGTTCAGCACATTTAGTTCCGAATGCTGGGTGCGAGCTTGGGTGCGGGGCGTGACGACCACTGGATACATAAGTGTTATCCTCATGTATCTGCTCTCCCATAGAGGTGCACGGAGGGGGCGTGTCGACCACCAGATGTGTTCAGACACATTCCTTATCCTGCGGACAGACGTTCAGCACCAGAGTTCCACTTCTATATTATCAAGTCTCTGGGGAGATCTCACATGTGTGGTTCATGCTAGATGTCCAAAGACTTTGTATGACCTTATGGCATTTTGTCAAGATGAATGGGCAGCTATACCACCTGCAAGAATTAAAGGCCTCAGAAAACTTTTATAAAACACTGCACACTGTCATTGATGCTAAAGGGGCAACACACAGTAATAAGATCTAAGGCCATACCGATTTTTTGAACAAGGAACATTTTATGTTTTTCTTTGTTGCCATGTTTTGTTTTACAATTTCGCCATTGTCTTATAAGGTACAGTTAAATATAAATCCTACAAGAAATAACAAATGTGTTTTTCCTGTTCACTCATGTTTTCTCAAAAAGTGGTTAATATATTACCAAATCTCCAAGGGTATGCAAACTTTTGAGCACAACTGTGTACTCTTATGTGGGATTCTATTAAGGGGGTTAAATAGTTAAGAATGTTCTGTGTATGCACTATAGCAAGAATTTTTTGGAATTTTCTATAAATAGTGCATGTGAATTGGCCTCCAAGCTCCCATATATTGATCCAATCGAGCATCCGTAGAATGTGCTGGTAAAATTAGTGCAGGACTTTAACCCCTTCCCTCTTTGGGCATTTTTCATTTTTGTTTTTTCCTCCTCATCTTCTAAAAATCATAACACTTTAAATTTTCCACCTAAAGAACCATATGGGGGCTTGTTCTTTGCGTCAACAATTTTAATTTGTAATACCATTAATAATTTCACCACAAAATCTATGGTGAAAAAATAATTTGTGGCTCAAAATTGGGGGAAAAAAAAGAAGCCATTTTGTAATTTATAGCGGCTTCCGTTTATACGCAGTTCAGTTTTTGGTAAAATTGACCCCTTAAATTTATTCTGTAGGTCCATAGGGTCGCAAGGATACCCAATTTATATAGGTTTGATTTTATTTTACTTAAAAAAACCTACATGCACCAAAATTAGTATGTTTAAAATTCTTATCTTCTGACCCCTATAACTTTATTTTTCCATATACGGGGCAGTTTGAGGGCTCATTTTTTGCGCTGTAATCTGATATTTTTATCGGTACCATTTTTGTTTTGATACGACTTTTTGATCGCTTATTATAAAAATTACCAAAAATGTTTTCACGTATATGCCATTGATCATATTTTTATAGTTCGGACATTTACACACGCGTCAATGCCACGTTTGTTTATTTTTGTAAAAAAAAAATTTTTTTCAAATGGGTGATTCAAACTTTTTTTTAGGGAAGTGGATAAATCACATTAACTTGTTTTTACACGTTTTTTTTTGCAATGTTATACCCTCATAGGGGACTATAACATGAAATACCTTGATTGCAGACACTGATCAATGCTATGCCATAGCATAGCATTGATCAGTGTTATCGTCGCTCCACTGCTCCTGCCTGGATCTCAGGCATTCACGTCCATTTGGGGTTAAGGGAATGGGTCAACAAAATGTAATGCTTTTTCTTTTGTTAGACGTTAACTAAATGTATAACTATAAATGATATATATATACAAATACACACACCACATTTTTTTTACATTTTCTTGGAAATGTAAAAAAAATTTAAATTTCACTTGTCTCAAAATATGAAAAATATCATCATTTTCGTATTTTCCACTGTTAACCAGCAGAAGGAATTAACATGAGAAGAAGGCAACTAAATGACTGCTGAATATTTGGCCTTGCCCCCTCTCCCTGCTGATGATCACATCTCCCTTCCTCTGTTGTCTTTGTGCAAATAGTTTTTTTCTTCAATTCCACTGTGCCGTGCCATTTTGCTGGTGTCTGCACAGTGGTAAAGTACAGCTGCTAAAGACTATGGGTGTACCCATATACGGCAAACCTGCTGCAGATTTTCCATCTAGTTTTTGCATGTACCTGCAGAATATTACAGTACCAGCAAAATGGAAAACATTTTAACAGATCTCATCCAGATTCTGCGGAGTGAACATTACTGTCGGGTGTCAGCTGCAGCCATCCGTCACCCAGCCACCATGCATGTATAGCAGTTGGGCATGAACAGGTTAATAAAGATGTGAATAGCTCACAATATAGTGTAAACTACTGGGGGAAGAGAGTATGAATGCAATTAAAGCTTTAAAACTGAAGAAACAAGGGCAGGCCAGGAGAGGACTATGCTTTGTGTCACTAACACTAAACAGCCTGATATTCTCTCATCTGTCTCCTCTCTTTAATGCTCTCTGTCTGCGCACTTTCCTTCTTCATTCCCTGGCTGCTCCTTTGACACACCAGGCACCCTGTGTTGGCATAGGGACTTCGAGAAAATTACATCTGGCTCCCTCTTTAATTTCACATAGGATGTGTTATGCACATGTACAATGAGCAATCTATGCCTTCACAGCTAATCTCTATGGGACACTCTCCCTCCTCACTTTTTTATGACCTGCCATATAGCGTCTGTGTAGGAGTCATGATGTGACACACTACACAGACACTATAGTAAAGGCAACCCAGTGCATACTTTATTAATAACAAAAAATTGATTTTTCTACTTACCGTAAAAACTGTTTCTCGGAGGATCCATTGGGGGGGGGGACACAGGAGGCTGACACTAGGCAAAATAAATAGAAAGTCGGCCTCTCCTGATTCTGACCTCCTATCCCGACCTTCTATCTGGACCTCATATCCCGTCCTCATATCCTGTGCATATATCACAACCTCCTATCCGGTCCACCTATATAGACCTCCTATCCCGTCCTCATATCCCATCCTCATAGCCCGTCCCCATATCCCGTCCCCATATCCCGCCCTCACATCCCGTCCTCATATCCCTACCTCATATCCTGTCCTCATATCCCGACCTCATATTCCGTCCTCATATGCTATCCTCATATTCCATCCTCATATACTGTCCTCATATCCTTACCTCAAATCCCATCCTCCAATCCCGTCCTCATATCCCTTCCTCATATCCTGACCTCATATCCCAACTTCATATCCTGTCCTCATATCCAGACCTCATATTCTGTCCTCATATGCTTTCCTCATGTTCCCTCCTCATATGCTGTCCTCACATCCCGACCTCATATCCCGACTTCATATCCTGTCCTCATATCCAGACCTCATATGCTGTCCTCATATCCCGACCTCCTATCCCGTCCTCATAGCCTGACCCCCATATCCCATCCTCATAGCCTGACCCCCATATCCCATCCCCATATCCTATCCCCATATCCCGACCTCCTATTCTGTTCTCATATCCCGCCCTCATATCCC
Source organism: Hyla sarda (assembly GCF_029499605.1). Lineage (NCBI taxonomy): Eukaryota > Metazoa > Chordata > Amphibia > Anura > Hylidae > Hyla > Hyla sarda. Next base: position 49,405,153 of record NC_079192.1, on the reverse strand, counting down.
GTCCTCATATCCCGTCCTCATTTCCCAACCTCATATCCCGACATTATATCCCGTCCTCTTATCCCGTCCTCTTATCCCGTCCTCATATCCCGACCTCATATTCCATCCTAATATTCCGTCCTCATATGCTATCCTCATATTCCATCCTCATATGCTGTCCTCATATCCCGACCTCATATCCCGTCCTCATGTCCCTTCCTCACATCCCGACCTCATATCCCGACTTCATATCCTGTCCTCCTATCCAGACCTTATATGATATCCTCATATCCCATCCTCATATGCTGTACTCGTATCCCGACCTTATATCCCGACCTCATATCCTGTCCTCATATCTTGACCTCATATCATAACCTCCTGTCCCGACCTCCTATTCTGACCTCCTATCTCGACCTCATATCCTGTCCATGTATCATGACCTCCTATCCTTTCCTCTAATGCTGTCCTCACATCCCATCCTCATATGCTTTCCTCATATCCCGTCCTCATATCTCAACTTACCATACTGTCCTCATATCCTGACCTTATATCCTTTCCTCATATCTCGACCTCATATCCCAACCTCCTATCCCGACCTCCTATCCCGACGACCTAATCTGACCTCCTATCCTGACCTCCTTTCTCGACCTCCTATCCCATTCTCCTATCTCGACCTCCTATCCCCTCCTCATAGCCCGACCCCATATCCCGTCCCCATATCCTGACCTCATATTCTGTATTCATATTCCGCCCTAATATCTTGACCTCATATCCCGTCCACATATCTCATCCTCATATGCCGACCTCATATCCAGTCCTCAAATCCCATCCCCATATCCCATCCCAATATCACAACCTCATATTCCGTCCTCATATTCCACCCTCATATCTTGACCTCCTATCCCGTTCTCATATCCTGTCCTCATATCCCGTTTTCATATCCCAACCTCATATCCCGTCCTCATATCCTGATCTCATATTCCGTCCTCATATATTGACCTCATATCCTGTCCTCCTATCTTGATCTCCTATCTCGTCCTCATATCCCAACCTCATATCCCGTCCTCTTATCCTGACCTCATATCATGTCCTCATATCCCAACCTCATATCCCATCCTTATGTCCCATCCTCATGTGCTGTCCTCAGGGCTTAAACAGTGGGCATATAGTTACATAGTTACATAGTTACATAGTTAGTATGGTTGAAAAAAGACATACGTCCATCAAGTCCAACCAGGGGATTGAAGGGAAGGATGTAAGGGGATAAGGGAAAGGGATATAGTTTTATAATTCTGCATAAGCATTAATGTTATTTTGTTCCAGGAATGTATCTAACCCTGCTTTAAAGCTGTTAATTGTTCATGCTGTGACCAGTTCCTGAGGTAGACCGTTCCATAAATTCACAGTCCTCACGGTAAAGAAGGCGTGCCGCCCCTTTAGACTAAACCTTTTCTTCTCCAGACGGAGGGAGTGCCCCCTCATCCTTTGGGGGGTTTAACCTGGAACAGTTTTTCTCCATATTTTTTGTATGGGCCATTTATATACTTATATACGTTTATCATATCCCCCCTTAAACGTCTCTTCTCAAGACTAAACAATTGTAACTCCTTTAATCGCTCCTCATAGCTAAGATGTTCCATGCCCCATATTAGTTTAGTCGCGCGTCTCTGCACCCTTTCCAACTCCGCAGTGTCCCTTTTATGAACAGGTGACCAAAACTGAACAGCATATTCCAGGTGAGGCCGTACCAATGCTTTATAAAGGGGGAGTATTATGTCCCTGCCCCTCGAGTCCATGCCTCTTTTTATACATGACAATATCCTGCCGGCTTTGGAAGCAGCAGCCTGACATTGCATGCTATTTTGTAGTCTGTGATCTACAAGTACACCCAGATCCTTCTCTACCAGTGACTCTGCCAGTTTAATCCCCCCTAAGACATACGACGCATGCAGGTTATTAGTACCCAGATGCATAACTTTACATTTATCCACATTGAACCTCATTTGCCAAGTGGATGCCCAGACACTTAGTCTATCCAAGTCATCTTGTAACTTATGCACATCCTCTATAGACTGTACCATGCTACAAAGCTTGGTGTCATCTGCAAAGATAGAAACAGAGCTGTTAATACCATCCTCTATATCATTGATAAATAAATTAAACAGCAGCGGGCCCAGTACTGAACCTTGGGGTACACCACTAATAACCGGGGACCAATCAGAGTACGAATCATTTACCACCACTCTCTGGGTATGATCCATGAGCCAGTGTTCAATCCAGTTACAAACTAAAGTTTCCAAGCCCAAGGACCTTAACTTACCTGTCAGATGTCTGTGAGGGACAGTAACAAACGCATTGGCAAAATCCAGAAACACTATATCCACAGCCATTCCTCTGTCAAGGCTTCTACTCACCTCTTCATAAAAGCAAATTAGATTGGTTTGACAACTTCTATCCTTAGTAAACCCATGCTGGCTATCACTTACAATACTATTATCCCCTATGTATTCCTGTATGTAATCCCTTATAAGTCCTTCAAACAATTTACCCACAATGCACGTTAGACTTACCGGTCTATAATTGCCTGGCGAAGACCTAGAGCCCTTCTTGAAGATTGGTACCACATTAGCCTTGCGCCAGTCCCTTGGCACAATACCAGACACCAGAGAATCTCTTAATATCATGAACAAGGGTACAGATATTACTGAACTTACTTCTCTAAGAACTCTTGGGTGTAGTCCATCCGGCCCTGGAGATTTGCTTACATTTACTTTACTTAACTTACCTTGTACCATCTCTACATTAAGCCAGTTCAATACATTATATGATGTGTTACCAGCACTGACCTGACCAATGTCAGCTCCTTCTTCCATAGTATATACAGAACTAAAGAACCCATTCAGTAGCTCCGCCTTCTCTTGATCGCCCGTGACAACCTCCCCATTATCATTATTAAGGGGTCCTACATGCTCTGTCCTTGGTTTTTTTGTATTTATATATCTAAAAAAATATTTAGGATTAGTTTTGCTTTCTTCGGCCACCTGTCTCTCATTTTGAATTTTTGCTGTTTTTATTACATTTTTACAGATTTTATTAAGCTCCTTGTACTGTTTAAATGTTATAGCTGACCCATCAGATTTGTATTTTTTGAAGGCTATTTTTTTGTTGTTTATTGCTCTTTTAACCTCATTTGTCAGCCATGTAGGATTTAGATTTAATCGTTTATATTTGTTCCCCTTTGGTATATATTTAGCTGTATAGTTATTTAGAGTTGATTTAAAGATGTCCCATTTACCTTCTGTATCAGTATTTGAGAACACCTCCCCCCAGTCTATGTCCTGTAGTGCAGCCCTCAACCCAGGGAAGTTTGCCTTTTTAAAGTTATATGTTTTTGCTTTCCCCGTCTGTCTTTGTTTTCTACATTTTAAGTCAAAAGTAACTATATTGTGGTCGCTATTACCAAGGTTTTCCCTCACAGTTACATTACCAACCAGCTCTGCGTTGTTGGAAATGATCAGATCCAACAAGGCATCACTTCTTGTTGGGTCCTCCACAAACTGGCCCATAAAATTATCCTGCAATAAATTTAGGAATTTTCTCCCCTTTGTAGTTTTAGCCAACCCCCGGCCCCAATCTATATCTGGATAGTTAAAATCTCCCATTATTACCACTGTACCTGCCCGGGCGGCCCTCTCTATTTGTTTATACAGCCGACCTTCTATCTCTTCAGTGATATTAGGGGGTCTGTAGATTACACCAAATATTATTTTTTCTGTATTTCCCTCCTTTTGTAATTCTACCCACAGTGATTCCACCTCCTCAGAATCATCACACACTATGGCATCGTTCACACTGACTTTCATACCACTTCTAACATACAAACAGACTCCACCACCTTTTCTGTTCATTCTATCCTTGCGAAACAATGTAAACCCCTGTAGATTGACAGCCCAGTCATGCGAGGAGTCCAGCCATGTCTCAGTGACCCCAACTATATCAATATGTTCCTCCAGTATCAAGGCCTCAAGCTCCCCCATTTTATTTGCTAGGCTTCTGGCATTTGTGAATATACACTTTACATTTCCATTAAGTTTTACACATATAGTCTCACTAATGGGATTTTCAGAGTTATTGGGGTTAATGTAATTTTTTGAGTTATAAGGGCTAATTGTACTATTTAAGTTATTGGGGCTAATGGGATTTTTTGAGTTATTGGGTCTAACGTTATTATTTAAGTTATTGGGGCTAATGGGATTTTTTGCGTTATTGCGTCTAACGTTGTTATTTAAGTTATTGGGGCTAACGGTATTTTTTGAGTTAATGGGGCTTGTTGTAGTTATTGAGTTATTGGGGCTAATGGAATTTTTTGAATTATTGGGATTACAATTTTTCGGGCTACATTTATTTTTACAGCTGGTTTGTAACGCATGAATCTCCTTATCCACTGTTCTTAACCTCCCCCCACAGGACTCCTCTCCACCCGCCATTATGTCCTGACCCCTCTCTAACCTATCCATCCCACTGTCTGCTTTCTTTGCTTTATTATCCTCCCCCCACTCACCTAGTTTAAATACTCAGCCACCCCTTCCAGGATTCTCTCCCCCAGCACAGCAGACCCCCTTCCATTCAGGTGCAAATTATCCGTAGAATAGAGTTTGTACCCCAATGAAAAGTCAGCCCAGTGCTCTAAAAACCCAAACCCTTCCCCCTCACACCACGACTTAAGCCATGCATTTAACTCCCTAAGCTCCCACTGTCTTTCCTGCGATGCGCATGGCACAGGAAGTATTCCAGAGAACACAACCTTAGAGGTCCTTCCCTTCAGCTTGGCACCTAGTTCCTTGTAATTATTCTTCAAGGACCTCCACCTACCATGTATTCTGTCGTTGGTTCCCACATGGACCACGACAGCTGGGTCATCCCCAGCCCCCCCTAGTAATTTGTCCACCCTTTCCACCACATGCCGAACCCTGGCACCAGGGAGACAGCAAACCATTCGGTTGAGGTGGTCTTGGCGACAAATTATTCTATCCGTCTTCCTGATTATAGAGTCCCCTACCACAACTAACTGTCTTGGCCTACCTGCGTTACCATCCCCCACACTACTAGTTGAGCTGTTCCCCCGGCTGTTAGGGAGACCAGTATCCACTAGGGTTGCCATCTCTGATACTGAGGCCCTCGCATCATCGCCCAACTTGGCAATTTTACTTGGGAGATCAGAAGCAGAAGTGACCTTCCTTTTCCTTGCCCCCTTTCCAGTCCCTCTAACTACATTAACCCAGCTCCCTACTTGGGCCTCCTGGCTAGTTTCTCCAACCTCCATTGCTACCCCACTAACTGCTTGCTCTGTAAGATTGTCAATCGCCCTCAATGTTGCATTTTGCTCCTCTAGATCTCTAATACGAGCTTCCAGGTGGGCAACATGCTCACATTTGTCACAGCGGTATTCACCCTGAAGCTGCTGCTCCAGAGATGTATACATGTGGCACAATGTGCACTGAAGAAAACCTCCAATCCTGCTGTCCATATCCTTGGTGACAAACAGCTGTTATTAACTATGTCTTTGTGAGATGGGGTGTGACTTGCAAGCCAGACTGACACATTCACCAGGAGATACAGAGCGGAGTTTGTGGAGTAAGGTACTGGAAGTCCCATTTACTTGCATGGGACTTGAAACAAAAACCCATATTTTATATAAGGGTGTAGGCAAGGGTTAATTTAACTAGCATATATTTTTATTTGACATATAATTAATATATGTACCAGGTATTATTGAAATATCTCTAGCCGTACAGAAGTTGTGGCGTTGCACGGTTTTTCCTTCCTAATCCTTGTTGGGGAGGAAAATCAACAAAGGAGGAAGCTTTTTTACTTCATATCCCATCCTCCTATACTGTTGTCATATCCCAACCCCATATCCCGTCCCCATATCCCAACCTTTTATCCCATCCTCATATCCCGTCCTCATATCCCGTCCTCATATCTTGACCTCAGAACCCGTCCTCCTATCCTGACCTCTATCCTGACCTCCTATCAAGACCTCCTATCTCGACCCCATATCCCATCCTCATATCACGACCTCCTATTCTATCCTCCTATCTCAACCTCATATCCTGACCTCATATCTCGTCCTCATAGCCCGACCCCATATCTCATCCCAATATCCCTTCCCCATATCCTGTCCCCATATCCCTACCTTATATTTCATCCTCATATCCCGTTCTCTTATCTCGACCTCCTATCCCGTCCTCATATCCCGTCCTCATATGCTATCCTCATATCCCATCCTGATATGCTATCCTCATTTTCTATCCTCATATGCTATCCTCATATCCCATCCTCATATGCTAATCTCATATCCCGTGCTCATATCCCAACCCCATTTCCTGTCCTCATAGCTTAATGTCATATCCCGTCCTCATATCCCAACCTCATATCCCGTCCTCATATCTCGACCTCATGTCTTGACCTCCTATCCTGTCCTCATATCTCAACCTCATATCCTGTCCTCCTGTCCTGTCCTCATATCTCGACCTCCTATCTCGACCTCCTATCTCGACCTCATATCCCGACCTCCTATCCCAACCTCCTATCCCGTCCTCATATCTTGACCTCCTATCTCGACCTCATATCCCGACCTCCTATCCCGACCTCCTATCCCGTCCTCCAATCCCAACCTCCTATCTCGACCACATATCTCACCCTCATGTCACGACCTCCTATCTCGACCCCATATCCCATCCTCATTTCATGACCTCCTATCCCGTCATCATATCCCGACCTCATTTCCCGTCCTTATATCTCGTCCTTATAGCCCGACCCCATATCCCGTCCCCATTTCCCGACCTCATATTCTGCCCTCATATCTTGACCTCATATCACATCTTCATATCCTGTTCTCTTATATTGACCTCCTATCCCATCCTCATATGCTGACCTCATATCCTGTCTTCATATCCTGACCTCATATCCCATCCTCATATCCGATCCTCATATGATATCCTCATATCCCGTCCTCATATCCCAACCCCATATCCCTTCCTCATATCTTAATGTCATATCCCGTCCTCATATCCCAACCTCATATCCCGTCCTCATATCCTGTTATCATATCTCGACCTCATGTCCTGACCTCCTATCCTGTCCTCATATTTCAACTTCATATCCCGTCCTCCTATTTCGACCTTCTATCACAACCTCATATCCCTTCCTCATATCCTGACCTCCTATCCCATCCTCCTATCTCGACCTCAGCATCGACATACGATGCTTTTATATGTCGGGGCCATCGCATTAACTGCTATCCGACAGCGCAAAATGCTTAAGCTGCTGTCGGATAGCAGTTTAAGCATCCCTGGCAGGTTCGCTCACCTATTCCCGCTGCTCCGGGTCCACTTCGCGATCCTCCGGTGTCTTGCGCATCTTCTCCAGGGTCCGGGCCTCGCTTTCCGGCGTCGTTATTACGTCACTATGCACGGCGGCGCAGCAGCGTAATAACGTCACCAGAAAGCGAGGCCCGGACCCTGGAGAAGATGCGGAAGAAGCCGGAGGATCGCGAAGAAGACACCGGAGCAGCGGGACAGCATCGGGAGCCCCTGGGACAGCATCGGGAGCGGTGAGGACCTGGTCCGGAGCGGCGGGGACAGGTGAGTACAGTTTCCTATACTTTACATTGCACGGATCGCTCAACATACGATGGATTCGACAAACAATGGGTCGTTTGGAACGAATTACCATCGTATGTTGAGGGACCACTGTATATATAGATTCAAGCAGGCAGAATAGAAGTGTTATGTAGAAGAAAATGGGGGGAAAATGCAAAAATCACCCTTTTCCTTAGCAATATTGACATGTATATGTGTGTATATGCGTGTGTATATATATATATATATATATATATATATATATATATATATATTCAAAAACAATGCAGCACTACTTCACCATTAGATGCCCGGTGCCAGCACCCCGACTCGATCAAAGTCCATGTAATAGAAAACAATGGCGCAGCACTCCAAAATTGCAAAAAAAGTGTAAAAATGTATTCCTTCATGTCAAAATTTAAAGGTTTAAATTTTGACATAAAGGAATACATTTTTACACTTTTTTTGCAATTTTGGAGTGCTGCGCCATTGTTTTATATATATATATATATATATATATATATATATAAATATATATATATATTAGAGATGAGCGAACTTACAGTAAATTCGATTCGTCACAAACTTCTCAGCTCGGCAGTTGATGCCTTTTCCTGCGTAAATTAGTTCAGCCTTCAGGTGCTCCGGTGGGCTGGAAAAGGTGGATACATTCCTAGGAAAGAGTCTCCTATTACTTTATCCACCTTTTCCAGCCCACCGGAGCACCTGAAAGCTGAACTCATTTATGCAGGAAAAGTCATCAACTGCCGAGCCGAGAAGTTCCTGACGAATCGAATTTACTGTAAGTTCGCTCAACTCTAATATATATATGGAGGATATTTATCAAAACCTGTCCAGAGGAAAAGTTGCTGAGTTGCCCATAGCAACCAATCAGATCGCGTCTTTCATTTTTGAAAAGGCCTGTGAAAAATGAAAGAAGTGATCTGATTGGTTGCTATGGGCAACTCAGCAACTTTTCCTCTGGACAGGTTTGGATACATCAGATCAGAGCAGATCAGAGCTGATTTCTTCTAAAAACTGCACCACCTCTGTCCTAATGTTGTGTGTGATATAGCAGCTCAGTTCTTGAAAAGTGAATGGAGAAAACTTGTAATACTACGTACAACATGAGGGCAGGCATGGTGCTTTTTTCGGAAACAAATAGCTCAGTTTTCTATTCCCTTTTAACAGACTCCTAGGATCCAGCAACATTCATCGGATGGATGGCACAGGTAGGACACTACATGTTTTTCTATGCACAGTGGCATCTCCAGTATTCATATCTATGCGTGTGTGTATATATGTGTGTATATATATATATATATATACATATATATATATATATATATATATACATACATATACACACACACACACACACACACACACTGCAGAACATGTTTAATTTAAAAAACATCAGCAGACTCCCTCTGCAAACTGCACTCTCATATCCACACATACACAGCCCCCATATACAAACATGAACAGCCCCCATATACACAGCCCTCCATACAAAAACATACACAGCCCCCATACACAAACATACACAGCCCCCATATACACAGCCCTCCATACACATACATACACAGCCCCCATATACACAGCCCTCCATACAAACATACACAGCCCCCATATCCACTCATACACAGCCCAATATACACACATACACAGCTTCCATATACACACATACACAGCTTCCATATACACACATAGACAGCTTCCATATACACACATACACAGCCCCCATATACACATTTAGCCCTCTATACAAAGCCCTCCATACACATACATACACAGCCCCCATATACACAGATACACAGCCCCCATATACACACATACACAGCCCTCCATACACAAACATACACAGCCCTCCATATACACAGCCCTCCATATATGCACACAGCCCTCCATATACCCACACAGTCCTCCATATACACAAACATATACACAGCCCCCGTATACACAGCCTATCCCCATATACACAGCCCTCCATACACACAGCCCCATCCTCATCCTCATATACACAACCCCATCCACATCCTCATATACACAGCACCCATCCTCATACACACAGCCCTCCATACACACAGCCCCCATCCTCATACACACAGCACTCAATACACACAGCCCCCATCCTCATACATACAGCCCTCCATACACACAGCCCCCATCCTCATACACACAGCCCGGAGTCTTCTCCTAATGGCTGCTGGGTACTGACGTGCCACACGCAGGCACATCTCATACCAGCAGACAGTACAGGACACTGGCTGCAACACGGCTCCCCCCTGTTAGCGTTGCCTCCTGTGGCCGATCAGGGCCACAGACAGAGCAGGGCTGGGTTGTGCCCGGCTCCAGTAACTTAAAAAAGAAATAAAGAAACGTGTCGGCAGTCGGTTCTGCACTACACCGGCCCTGAACTTAGTTGTTTACTTAGTTTATGTTAAATTGGGGGGGGGGGGGCATGGCCTGATATGCCCCCCCCCCCAGCGACGCCACTGTGTATACATTTCTCACTATTACCACCAGATACATGTAACTGACACAATCATTTCAATGGCCTCAGTGCTGAACTTCTAGACACATGGGGGAGATTTATCAAAACCTATGTAGAGGGAGAGTATCATCTTTCATCCTTTAGAGATTTTTGGGGAGATTTATCAAAATCTGTGCAAAGGAAACATTGACCAGTTGCCAATAGCAACCAATCAGATTCGTTTTCATTTTCAGATTCAAATTCATTTTGTAGAGGCCTTGTTAAAAATAAAATAAGCAAGCTGTTTGGTTGCTATGGGCAACTCTTCCTTTGCACAGGTTTTGATAAATTAAGTGTGAGCTGCTGGAAGGGACTTTTTTTTGTGTGAACTTGGCGAGTAGTACTGGTTGCCTGGTTTTGGTCACCCCAATGTGAAATCAGTCATATGCATTCTACACCTCTCCCATGTTTCTTTATACTCTTTCCCTACCATATTTTTCACTTCCCTGCTATTTGGGGAAATTGGAGAAGGGAGTGTTTACACGCATTGGGGGAGATTTATCAAAACCTGTGCAGAAGGAAAGTTGCTGAGTTGCCCATAGCAACCAATCATATCGCTTCTTTCATTTTTACAAAGGCTTCTGAAAAATGAAAGAAGCGCTCTGATTGGTTGCTATGGGCAACTCAGCAACTTTTCCTCTGGACAGGTTTGGATACATCTCCCCCTATGTGTGTATGTGTTTTAATCTTCCCTCGCTTATAGAACTGTGAGACAAGGTTGGTGACATCACACATGTGACATCACAAGGGATCATCTATATCTTTGCCTTTCCTATAATCAGGCAGCAAAGAAGACAAGAAATTTCATGGATCAGGGGGTGAATGGCCAGGAACAGCCGAATACAACCAACAAACCAAGAAGATTGGTTCTTAGCATACCTGCAAAATACCTAGGTCAGGATAAGGTAAACATTCAGCAAAGAGAAGATGAAAGGGGTAATCCAGGATGAGAAGATCAGAGCTGATTTCTTCTAAAAACTGCACCACCTCTGTCCTAATGTTGTGTGTGATATAGCAGCTCAGTTCTTGAAAAGTGAATGGAGAAAACTTGTAATACTACGTACAACATGAGGGCAGGCATGGTGCTTTTTTCGGAAACAAATAGCTCAGTTTTCTATTCCCTTTTAACAGACTCCTAGGATCCAACAACATTCATCGGATGGATGGCACAGGTAGGACACTACATGTTTTTCTATGCACAGTGGCGTCTCCAGTATTCATATTTATGGGGGGGGGGGCAATTTTAAAATGCGTGTGTGTATATATGTGTGTGTGTATATATATATATATATATATATATATATATATATATATATACATATATATATACACACATACATATATATATATATATATATATACAAACACACATACATATATATATATATATACACACATACATACACACACACACTGCAGAACATGTTTAATTTAAAAAATATCAGCAGAATCCCTCTGCAAACTGCACTCTCATATCCACACATACACAGCCCCCATATACAAACATGAACAGCCCCCATATACACAGCCCTCCATACAAAAACATACACAGCCCCCATACACAAACATACACAGCCCCCATATACACAGCCCTCCATACACAAACATACACAGCCCCCATATACACAGCCCTCCATACAAACATACACAGCCCCCATATCCACACATACACAGCCTCACATACACACATACACAGCTTCCATATACACACATACACAGCTTCCATATACACACATACACAGCCCCCATATACACATTTAGCCCTCTATACAAAGCCCTCCATACACATACATACACAGCCCCCATATACACACACATACACAGCCCCCATATACACACATACACAGCCCTCCATACACAAACATACACAACCCTCCATATACACAGCCCTCCATATATGCACACAGCCCTCCATATACGCACACAGTCCTCCATATACACAAACACAGTGGCGTCTCCAGTATTCATATTTATGGGGGGGGGGGGGGGCAATTTTAAAATGCGTGTGTATATATGTGTGTGTATATATATATATATATATATATATATATATATATACATATACATATATATATATACACATACATATATATATATATATATATATATATATACACACACATACATATATATATATATATATATATATATATACGCATACATACACACACACACACTGCAGAACATGTTTAATTTAAAAAACATCAGCAGACTCCCTCTGCAAACTGCACTCTCATATCCACACATACACAGCCCCCATATACAAACATGAACAGCCCCCATATACACAGCCCTCCATACAAAAACATACACAGCCCCCATACACAAACATACACAGCCCCCATATACACAGCCCTCCATACACAAACATACACAGCCCCCATATACACAGCCCCCATATCCACACATACACAGCCCCATATACACACATACACAGCGTCCATATACACACATACACAGCTTCCATATACACACATACACAGCCCCCATATACACATTTAGCCCTCTATACAAAGCCCTCCATACACATACATACACAGCCCCCATATACACACATACACAGCTCTCCATACACAAACATACACAGCCCTCCATACACACAGCCCTCCATATATGCACACAGCCCTCCATATACGCACACAGTCCTCCATATACACAAACATATACACAGCCCCCATATACACAGCCTATCCCCATATACACAGCCCTCCATACACACAGCCCCCATCCTCATCCTCATATACACAACCCCATCCACATCCTCATATAAACAGCACCCATCCTCATACACACAGCCCTCCATACACACAGCCCCCATCCTCATACACACAGCCCTCAATACACACAGCCCCCATCCTCATACATACAGCCCTCCATACACACAGCCCCCATCCTCATACACACAGCCCAGAGTCTTCTCCTAATGGCTGCTGGGTACTGACGTGCCACACGCAGGCACATCTCATACCAGCAGCCAGTATAGGACACTGGCTGCAACACGGCTCCCCTCTGTTAGCGTTGCCTCCTGTGGCCGATCAGGGCCACAGACAGAGCAGGGCTGGGTTGTGCCCGGCTCCAGTAACTTAAAAAAGAAATAAAGAAACGTGTCGGCAGTCGGTTCTGCACTACACCGGCCCTGAACTTAGTTGTTTACTTAGTTTATGTTAAATTGGGGGGGGGGGGGGCATGGCCTGATATGCCCCCCCCCCAGCGACGCCACTGTGTATACATTTCTCACTATTACCACCAGATACATGTAACTGACACAATCATTTCAATGGCCTCAGTGCTGAACTTCTAGACACATGGGGGAGATTTATCAAAACCTATGTAGAGGGAGAGTATCATCTTTCATCCTTTAGAGATTTTTGGGGAGATTTATCAAAATCTGTGCAAAGGAAACATTGACCAGTTGCCAATAGCAACCAATCAGATTAGTTTTCATTTTCAGATTCAAATTCATCTTGTAGAGGCCTTGTTAAAAATAAAATAAGCAAGCTGTTTGGTTGCTATGGGCAATTCTTCCTTTGCACAGGTTTTGATAAATTAAGTGTGAGCTGCTGGAAGGGACTTTTTTTGTGTGAACTTGGCGAGTAGTACTGGTTGCCTGGTTTTGGTCACCCCAATGTGAAATCAGTCAAATGCATTCTACACCTCTCCCATTTTTCTTTATACTCTTTCCCTACCATATTTTTCACTCCCCTGCTATTTGGGGAAATTGGAGAAAGGAGTGCTTACACGCATTGGGGGAGATTTATCAAAACCTGTGCAGAGGGAAAGTTGCTGAGTTGCCCATAGCAACCAATCATATCGCTTCTTTCATTTTTACAAAGGCTTCTGAAAATTGAAAGAAGCGCTCTGATTGGTTGCTATGGGCAACTCAGCAACTTTTCCTCTGGACAGGTTTGGATAAATCTCCCCCCATTGTCTTGGCTAAACAGGTGTTGTGTCAACTGTGTCCCTCCATATATTATACCAACAAAAACCAGCAAAATTGGCTAACAGCCACAGCTGGTCCGCATTAGATATGACCACCAACAAACTAGAACCAGACTGTGTTAAATATATAAATTCAATTTATTAACATATATGCAAAGAAAATGGCATACATTTAACAATAACAGCGATAAAATACGGCACTAAAGTCACAACCACAGAAAATTGGAGAAGACAGGATAGAGGTCAATACATGGAATACAGGGGAAATGAACACAGTATCTTAATATTGCAAAGAATGTGGAACTGGTAGCTAGGTAAATGCTCAGAGGAAATATAAAGCCTTCAGAAAGTGAAACCAATATACCACAAGAACAATGATATAAACTGTGCACAAAAGCAAAAATGGTACCAATGTTAGACAAACCACATAAAAAGACCTCCTGCCATGCAGACATACACCTGCCAGCTCCTACCCCAACGTACGTTTCGCGTATGCTTTGTCAGGGGGCGTGCAGGCTGCAGGAGGACCTTTTATGTGGTTTGTCTAACATCGGTACCATTTTTGCTTTTGTGCACAGTTTATATCATTGTTTTTGTGGTATATTGGTTTCCCTTTCTGAAGGCTTTATATTTCCTCTGAGCATTTTCCTAGCTACTAGTTCCACATTCTTTGTAATATTAAAATACTGTGTTCATCTTCCGTGTATTCCATGTATTCTCCAATTTTCTGTGGTTGTGACTTTAGTGCCGTATTTTATCCCTGTTATTTTTAAATGTATGTCATATTCTTTGCATATATGTTAATAAATTGAATTCATTTATTTAACACAGTCTGGTTCTAGTTTGTTGGTGGTCCCTCCATATATACAAGGTGTGTTCTACTACATAAATGGCATTAGTGACTGTTTGGATGAGCGCTGCCTGTTTTGTAATTCTTCTCTTACGTAATGAACAGAGTCATGTCCTTCTGGGTCTATTTACTGGGGGTATTCATCAAGAGTGGTGTAGGTGAACGTCTTTTTACCTCATTAAATCATGTGGTTTCCCTGTTTGTGTGGCCATGACTTTTTAATTTTCATCCAAACTCATTGTGTAAGGGCTTATTTTTTGCAGGACAAGCTATACTTTTTATTGGTATTATTGTTGGGACACATGTTACCTTTTGATCATTTTTATTCCAGTTTTCAAAGCAAAATTAGCAAATTTTGCGTTTTTATGTAGGTTTTTTTTAACCCCTTCCCGACCTATGACATACCTGTACGTCATGGGTGGCAAGGTGTTCCTGACCCATGACATACAGGTACGTCATGAACATTACCGCCGCTACTCGCGGCATCCCGCAGCGCCCGGAAAGATGGTGGCTATCACTGATAGCCAGCCATCTTACCGTGCGACCACGGGGGGTTTCATCCCCCACCCCCCCCCCCAGCGATCGCTGCTATCAGCTGGTCAAATCTGACTAGCTGATAGCAGCGTTTCGCTATGAAAATACTTAGCAGCGCGGTGTGTGAGTTCCGATCACGGGGATCGGGACACACAACGCTCTGCTAAGTGTCCCTGACCCGTCCCCCGGCGTCACTTACCCGTCCGAGCGGTGTCCCGAGTGGTCCCGGCGGTCCCGGCGTCCTCCATGCGGTCCCGGCTGCGCTGCGTCCCGGAGGTGAGTTTCCGGCAGCAGTGCGGCATCTTCATTGGCAGC
Organism: Hyla sarda; assembly: GCF_029499605.1. NCBI lineage: Eukaryota > Metazoa > Chordata > Amphibia > Anura > Hylidae > Hyla > Hyla sarda. Next base: position 49,389,357 of record NC_079192.1, on the reverse strand, counting down.
AGTGAGATCGCCGTAAAGCGATCTCACTGCTGCCTCTGAGAGTTTCAAAACTGCAACTCCCAGCATGCCCAGACAGCCTTTGGCTTTCTGGGCATGCTGGGAGTTGTAATTTTGCAACATCTGGAGGCCCACAGTTTGGAGACCACTGTATAATGGTCTCCAATCTGTGCTCTTCCAGATGTTGCAAAACTACAAATCTCAGCATGCTCAGTCTGTCCAGGCATGCTGGGAGTTGTAGTTCTCTAACATCTGGAAGAGCACAGATTGGAGACCATTATACAGTGGTCTCCAAACTGTGGACCTCCAGATGTTGCAAAACTACAACTTCCAGCATGCCCAGACTGCCCAAGCATGCTGGAAGTTGTAGTTCGGCAACATCTGATCCTTCAGATATTGCCGAACTACAACTTCCAGCATGCCTGGGCAGTCTAGGCATGCTGGAAGTTGTAGTTTTGCAACAACTGGAGGCACACTAGTTGGGAAACATTGTCTGTTTCCTACCTCAGTGCCTCCAGCTGTTGCAATTGTTGCAAAACTATAACTCCCAGCATGCACTGACAGACCATGCATGCTGGGAGTTGTAGTTTTGCAACAGCTGGAGGCACACTGGTTTGGAAACACTAAGTTTGGTTGCAAAACTCTTGAAAGTTTATTACTTAACTTAGTGTTTCCAAACCAGTGTTCCTCCAGCTGTTGCAAAACTACAACTCCCAGCATGCACGGACAGCCAAAGGGCATGCTCGGAGTTTGCAACAGCTGGATGTTTGCCCCCTCCCCCCAATGTGAATGTACAGGGTATACTCACATGGGCGGAGGTTTACAGTGAGTGCTGCAAGTTTGAGATGGCGCAAATTTTGCGCTGCAGCTCAAACTTCCAGCGGCAAACTTGCTGTGAACCTCTGCCCATGTGACTGTACCCTAAAAACACTACACTACACTAACACTAACCTAAAATAAAAAGTAAAAAACACTACATATACACATACCCCTACACAGCCCCCCTCCCCCCAAAAAATGAAAAACGTCTGGTACGCTACTGTTTCCAAAACGGAGCCTCCAGCTGTTGCAAAATAATAACTCCCAGTATTGCCGGACAGCCATTGACTGTCCAGGCATGCTGGGAGTTTTGCAACAGCTGGAGGCACCCTGTTTGGGAATCATTGGCATAGAATACCCCTATGTCCACCCCTATGCAAATCCCTAATTCAGGCCTCAAATGCGCATGGCGCTCTCTCACTTTGGAGCCCTGTCGTATTTCAGGTCAACAGTTTTGGGACACATATGGGGTATCGCCGTACTCGGGAGAAATTGCCTTACAAATTTTGGGGGGCTTTTTCTTCTTTAACCCCTTATGAAAAGGTGAAGTTGGGGTCTACACCAGCATGTTAGTGTAAAAAAATTAATTTTTTACACTGACATGCTGGTGTTGCCCTATACTTTTCATTTTCACAAGAGGTAAAAGGGAAAAAAGACCCCCAAAATTTGTAACGCAATTTCTCCCGACTACGGAGGTACCCCATATGTGGGCGCAAAGTGCTCTGGGGGCGCACAACAAGGCCCAGAAGGGAGAGTGCGCCATGTACATTTGAGGCGATTTGCACAGGGGTGGCTGATTGTTACAGCAGTTCTGACAAACGCAAAACAATAAATATCCATATGTGACCCCATTTTGAAAACTACACCCCTCACGGAATTTAATAAGGGGTGCAGTGAGCATTTACACCCCACTGGTGTATGACAGATTTTTGGAACAGTGGTCTGTGAAAATGAAAAATAAAATTTTTGATTTGCACAGTCCACTGTTTCAAATATCTGTCAAACGCCAGTGGGGTGTAAATGCTCACTGCACCCCTTATTAAATTCCATGAGGGGTATAGTTTCCAAAATGGGGTCACATGTGGGGGGGTCCACTGTTCTGGCACCATAGGGGCTTCCTAAATGGGACATGCCCCCCAAAAACCCTTTCAGAAAAACTCACTCTCCAAAATCCCATTGTCGCTCCTTCCCTTCTGAGCCCTCTACTGCGCCCGCCGAACACTTTACATACGCATATGAGGTATTTCCTTACTCGAGAGAAATTGGGTTACAAATATTAGGGTGATTTCTCTCCTTTTACCCCTTGTAAAAATTCAAAAATTGGGTCTACAAGAAAATGCGAGTGTAAAAAATGAAGATTTATTATTTTCTCCTTCACTTTGCTGCTATTTCTGTGAAACACCTAAAGGGTTAAAACACTTACTGAATGTCATTTTGAATACTTTGGGGGGTGCAGTTTTTATAATGGGGTCATTTATGGGGTATTTCTAATATGAAGACCCTTAAAATCCACTTCCAACCTGAACTGGGCCCTGAAAAATTACGATTTTGAAAATCTTGAGAAAAATTGGAAAATTGCTGCGGAATTTTGAAGCCCTCTGGTGCCCTCCAAAAGTAAAAACTTGTCAATTTTTTTATGCAAACACAAAGTAGACATATTGTATATGTGAATCAATATGTAATTTATTTGGAATATCCATTTTCCTTTCAAGCAGAGACTTTCAAAGTTAGAAAAATGCTAAATTTTCAAAATTTTCATGAAATTTTTAGATTTTTTACCAAGAAAGGATACAAATATCAGTGAAATTTTACCAATAACATAAAGTAGAATATGTTACGAAAAAACAATCTCGGAATCAGAATGATAAGTAAAAGCATTCCAAAGTTATTAATGTTTAAAGTGACAGTGGTCAGATTTTCAAAAAATGCCCAGGTCATGAAGGTGAAAATGGTCTGGGTCATGAAGGGGTTAATAGTGTTCACTGTGTGGGATAAATAACATCATCTTAAAGTAAAAGTCATTATGAATAAGGCAATACCTATTATGTATAGTTTTTTTTATTATTTATTAGAAAAGGGGTATTTATATGATTTTTTTACACTGTTTATTGAAAAACATTTTATTTTTACACTTTTTACCTGTTATACTATACTATACTGCAGTAAATTTGTACTGCAGTATAGAATAACTGTTATTACAGTTCGCCTGTACGATCCAGGCTAGGACTGGACCTTACAGGCTTCCATACTGGGAAGACAGGAAGCCATCCACTGCCATGGTAACCAGCCAGGTCACGTTGACAATCTTGTGGGAATGTAGACATAATTTTTCCTGGAATCGATGGAACGTACTATTACTTGCGCAGACACCGCTTTAATCATTGTGGGGCTAGTGGACATTTCCGAGAATGGGAACATACCTGTACACCCTGCGTCTTCAACTGGTTAAACCAATGCCTCAAGGAATAACAGACTGGAAAATGTTACTTCACTTTTTAAACTTATATTGTTAAATTATTTAGCAATATACTAAATGATACAAATACCCACATAAGAAATGAGTTCAAAATGTGTAATTTTCCCATCTGCAGCTACCCTTTTATCATCTATAATTTTTGGGCCAGGTAGTCCGATAACTTGGTGACATGAGAACAGTATGAGTGTAGGATGGTTTGGGAAAATAGGTAAGGAAGGACGAATGGATGAAAGGATGGCAGCATATGGCATCTTTACTGTTTGCTTTTTTTCAAAGCAAAGGAAGTGTGTATAACTAGTAGGAAGGCTATTTTTTGGAGATGGGCAGGCAGGCTGAAGGGGAGGAGGTAGGCCAGTATTTTGAACTTAAAACTTCAAATGGGTTTTTAGGTTCAAAATGTGTAATTTTCCCGCATGCTGCTTCCATTTTATAATCCATAATTTTTGGTCCAGGTAGTCCGATAACTTTGCGACACGAGAACAGTATGAGTGTAGGATGGTTTGGGAAAAGGGTATTTTTAGAGATGGACAGACAGGCTGAAGGGGAGGAGGTAGGCCTGTATTTTTAGCTTAATAACTCAAATGAGTTTTTAGGTCCAAAATGTGTAATTTTCCCTTATCCTGCTACCATTTTATAATCCATAATGTTTGGGCCAGGTAGTACGATAACTTTGCAAAAGGAGAATAGTATGAGTGTAGGATGGTTTGGGAAAAGGCTAATTTTGGAGATGGACAGGCAGGCTGAAAGGGAGGAGGTAGGCCTGTATTTTGAACCAAAAAACTCAAATGAGTTTTTGAATTCAAAATGTGTAATTTTCCTGTATGCTGCTACCACTTTATAATACATAATTTTTCGGCCAGGTAGTCCAATAACTTGGCGACACAAGAACAGTATGAGTGTAGGATGGTTTGGGAAAAGGCTATTTTTGGAGATGGACAGGAAGGCTATAGGGGAGGACGTAGGCCTGTATTTTGAACCAAAAAACTCAAATGAGTATTTGAGTTCAAAATGTGTAATTTTCCCGTATGCTGCTACCACTTTAAAATCCATAGTTTTTGGGCCAGGTAGTCCGATAAATTGGCGACACGAGAAAAGTATGAGTGTAGGATGGTTTGGGAAGAGGCTTTTTTTGGAGATGGACAGGCAGGCTGTAGGGGAGGAGGTAGGCCTGAATTTTGAACCAAAAAACTCAAATTAGTTTTTAGGTCCAAAATGTGTAATTTTCCCTTATCCTGCTACCATTTTATAATCCATAATGTTTGGGCCTGGTAGTACGATAACTTTGCAAAACGAGAACAGTATAAGTGTACGGTGGTTTGGGAAAAGGCTATTTTTGGAGATGGACAGGCAGGCTGTAGGGGAGGAGGTAGGCCTGTATTTTGAACTTAAAAACTCAATTGAGTTTTTGAGTTTAAAATCTGTAATTTTCCTGTATGCTGCTACAATTTTATAATCCATAATTTTTGGGCCAGGTAGTCCAATAACTTAGAAAAACGAGAACAGTATGAGTGTAGGATGGTTTGGGAAAAGGCTTTTTTTGGAGACGGACAGGCAGGCTGTAGGGGAGGAGGTAGGCCTCTATTTTGAACCAAAAAGCTCAGATGAGTTTTTGAGTTCAAAATGTGAAATTTTCCCATATGCTGTTACCATTTTATAATCCATAATTTTTGGGCCAGGTAGTCCGATAACTTAGAAAAACGAGAATAGTATTAGTGTAGGATGGTTTGGGAAAAGGCTTTTTTTGGAGATGGACAGGCAGGCTGTAGGGGAGGAGGTAGGCCTGTATTTTGAACCAAAAAGCTCAAATGAGTTATTGAGTTCAAAATGTGTAATTTTCCTGTATGCTGCTACCACTTTATAATCCATAATTTTTGGGCCAGGTAGTCCGATAAGTTGGCGACACGAGAACAGTATGAGTGTTGGATGGTTTGGGAAAAGGCTTTTTTTGGAGATGGACAGGCAGGCTGTAGGGGAGGAGGTAGGCCTGTATTTTGAACCAAAAACTCAAATGAGTTTTTGAGTTCAAAATGTGTAATTTTCCCATATGCTGCTACTATTGTATAATCCAGAATTTTTGCGCCAGGTAGTCCGATAACTTAGAAAAACGAGAATAGTATTAGTGTAGGATGGTTTGGGAAAAGGCTTTTTTTGGAGATGGACAGGCAGGCTGTAGGGGAGGAGGTTGGCCTGTATTTTGAACCAAAAAGCTCAAATGAGTTTTTGAGTTCAAAATGTGTAATTTTCCTGTATGCTGCTACCACTTTATAATCCATAATTTTTGGGCCAGGTAGTCCGATAAATTGGCGACACGAGAACAGTATGAGTGTAGGATGGTTTGGGAAAAGGCTTTTTTTTTGGAGATGGACAGGCAGGCTGTAGGGGAGGAGGTAGGCCTGTATTTTGAACCAAAAAACTCAAATGAGTTTTTGAGTTTAAAATCTGTAAATTTCTTGTATGCTGCTACAATTTTATAATCCATAAATTTTTGGGCCAGGTAGTATAATAACTTTATAAAACGAGAACTGTATGAGTGTAGGATGGTTTGGAAAAAGGCTTTTTTTGGAGATGGACAGGCAGGCTGTAGGGGAGGAGGTAGGCCTGTTTTTTATTTTAAAAACTCAAATGAGTTTTTAGGTCCAAAATGTGTAATTTTCCCTTATCCTGCTAGCATTTTATAATCCATAATGTTTGGGCCTGGTAGTACGATAATTTTGCAAAACGAGAACAGTATGAGTGTAGGATGGTTTGGGAAAAGGCTATTTTTGGAGATGGACAGGCAGGCTGTAGGGGAGGAGGTAGGCCTGTATTTTGAACCAAAAAACTCAAATGAGTATTTGAGTTCAAAATGTGTAATTTTCCCGTATGCTTCTACAATTTTATAATCCATAATTTTTGGGCCAGGTAGTCCAAAACCTTAGAAAAACGAGAACAGTATGAGTGTAGGATTGTTTGGGAAAAGGCTTTTTTTTGGAGATGGACAGGCAGGCTGTAGGGGAGAAGGTAGGCCTATATGTTGAACCAAAATACTCAAATGAGTTTTTGAGTTCAAAATGTGTAATTTTCCCATATGCTGCTACTATTTTATAATCCAGAATTTTTGCGCCAGGTAGTCCGATAACTTAGAAAAACGAGAAAAGTATTAGTGTAGGATGGTTTGGGAAAAGGCTGTTTTTGGAGATGGAAAGGCAGGCTGTAGGGGAGGAGGTAGGCCTGTATGTTGAACCAAAATACTCAAATGAGTTTTTAGGTCCAAAATGTGTAATTTTCCCTTATCCTGCTACCATTTTATAAACCATAATGTTTGGGCCTGGTGGTACGATAACTTTGCAAAAAGAGAACAGTATGAGTGTAGGATGGTTTGGGAAAATACTATTTTGTGAGATGGACAGAAAGGCTGTAGGGGAGGAGGTAGGCATGTATTTTGAACCAAAAAGCTCAAAAGAGTTTTTGAGTTCAAAATGTGTAATTTTCCCATATGCTGCTACCATTTTATAATCCATAATTTTTGGGCCAGGTAGTCCGATAATTTAGAAAAATAAGAATAGTATTAGTGTAGGATGGTTTGGGAAAAGGTTATTTTTGGAGATGGACAGGCAGGCTGTAGGGGAGGAGGTAGGCCTGAATTTTGAACAAAAAAACTCAAATGAGTTTTTGAGTTCAAAATGTGTAATTTTCTCGTATGCTGCTACAATTTTATAATCCAGAAATTTTTGTTCCAGGAAGTATGATAACTTTGCAAAACGAGAACTGTATGAGTGTAGGATGGTTTGGGAAAAGGCTTTTTTTTTTGGAGATGGACAGGCAGGCTGTAGGGGAGGAGGTAGGCCTGTTTTTCGATCTTAAAAACTCAAATGAGTTTTTAGGTCCAAAATGTGTAATTTTCCCTAATCCTGCTACCATTTTATAATCCATAATGTTTGGGCCAAGAAGTATGGTAACTTTGCAAAACGAGAACAGTGTGAGTGTTGGATGGTTTGGGAAAAGGCTATTTTTGGAGATGAACAGGCAGGTTATAGGGGAGGACGTAGGCCTGTATTTTGAACCAAAAAACTCAAATGAGTATTTGAGTTCAAAATGTGTAATTTTCCCGTATGCTGCTACCACTTTATAATCCATAATTTTTGGGCCAGGTAGTCCAATAACTTGGCGACACAAGAACAGTATGAGTGTAGGATGGTTTGGGAAAATAATTTTTTGGAGATGGACAGGCAGGCTGTAGGGGAGGAGGTAGGCCTGAATTTTGAACCAAAAAACTCAAATGAGTTTTTGAGTTCAAAATGTGTAATTTTCCCGTATGCTGCTACCACTTTATAATCCATAATTTTTGGGCCAGGTAGTCCAATAACTTGGCGACACAAGAACAGTTTGAGTGTAGGATGGTTTGGGAAAAGGATTTTTTGGAGATGGACAGGCAGGCTGTAGGGGAGGAGGTAGGCCTGTGTTTTGAACCAAAAAACTCAAATGAGTTTTTGAGTTTAAAATGTGTAATTTTCCCCTATGCTGCTACCATTTTATAATCTAAAATTTTTGGGCCAGGTAGTCCGATAAATTGGCGACACAAGAACAGTTTGAGTGTAGGATGGTTTGGGAAAAGGATTTTTTGGAGATGGACAGGCAGGCTGTAGGGGAGGAGGTAGGCCTGTGTTTTGAACCAAAAAACTCAAATGAGTTTTTGAGTTTAAAATGTGTAATTTTCCCCTATGCTGCTACCATTTTATAATCTAAAATTTTTGGGCCAGGTAGTCCGATAACTTAGAAAAACGAGAATAGTATTAGTGTAGGATGGTTTGGGAAAAGGCTATTTTTGGAGATGGACAGGCAGGCTGTAGGGGAGGAGGTAGGCCTGAATTTTGAACCAAAAAAACTCAACTGAGTTTTTGACTTCAAAATGTGTATTTTTCCCGTATGCTGCTACCACTTTATAATCCATAATTTTTGGGCCAGGTATTCCAATAAATTGGCGACACGAGAACAGTATGAGTGTAGGATGGTTTGGGAAAAGGCTTTTTTTGGAGATTGACAGGCAGGCTGTAGGGGAGGAGGTAGGCCTGAATTTTGAACAAAAAAACTCAAATGAGTTTTTGAGTTCAAAATGTGTAATTTTCCCACCTGCTGCTACAATTTTCTAATCCATAAATTTTTGGGCCAGGTAGTATGATAGCTTTGCAAAATGAGAACTGTATGAGTGTAGGATGGTTTGGGAAATGGCTTTTTTTGGAGATGGACAGGCAGGCTGTAGGGGAGGAGGTAGGCCTGTTTTTTTTATCTTAAAAACTCAAATGAGTTTTTAGGTTCAAAATGTGTAATTTTCCCTAATTCTGCTACCATTTTATAATCCATAATGTTTGGGCCAGATAGTACGATAACTTTGCAAAACGAGAACAGTGTGAGTGTAGGATGGTTTGGGAAATGGCTTTTTTTGGAGATGGACAGGCAGGCTGTAGGGGAGGAGGTAGGCCTAAATTTTGAACCAAAAAACTCAAATGAGTTTTTGAGTTCAAAATGTGTAATTTTCCCGTATGCTGCTACCACTTTATAATCCATAATTTTTGGGCCAGGTAGTCCGATAAATTGGCGACACGAGAACAGTATGAGTGTAGGATGGTTTGGGAAAAGGCTTTTTTTGGAGATAGACAGGCAGGCTGTAGTCGAGGAGGTAGGCCTGTATTTTGAACCAAAAAGCTCAAATGAGTTTTTGAGTTCAAAATGTGTAATTTTCCTGTATGCTGCTACCACTTTATAATCCATAATTTTTCGGCCAGGTAGTCCGATAAATTGGCGACACGAGAACAGTATGAGTGTTGGATGGTTTGGGAAAAGGCTTTTTTTGGAGATGGGCATGCAGGCTGTAGGGGAGGAGGTAGGCCTGAATTTTGAACCAAAAAACTCAAATGAGTTTTTGAGTCCAAAATGAGTGATTTTCCCTTATCCTGCTACCATTTTATAATCCATAATGTTTGGGCTTGGTAGTACGATAACTTTGCAAAACGAGAACAGTATGAGTGTAGAATGGTTTTGGAAAAGGCTATTTTTGGAGATGGACAGGCAGGCTGCAGGGGAGGAGATAGGCCTGTATTTTGAACCTAAAAACTCAATTGAGTTTTTGAGTTTGAAATGTGTAATTTTCCCGTATGCTGCTACAATTTTATAATCCATAATTTTTGGGCCAGGTAGTCCAATAAATTGGCGACACGAGAACAGTATGAGTGTAGGATGGTTTGGGAAAAGGATTTTTTGGAGATGGACAGGCAGGCTGTAGGGGAGGAGGTAGGCCTGTATTTTGAACCAAAAAACTCAAATGAGTTTTTGAGTTTAAAATGTGTAATTTTCCCCTATGCTGCTACCATTTTATAATCTAAAATTTTTGGGCCAGGTAGTCCGATAACTTAGAAAAACTAGAATAGTATTAGTGTAGGATGGTTTGGGAAAAGGCTATTTTTGGAGATGGACAGGCAGGCTGTAGGGGAGGAGGTAGGCCTGAATTTTGAACCAAAAAACTCAACTGAGTTTTTGAGTTCAAAATGTGTATTTTTCCCGTATGCTGCTACCACTTTATAATCCATAATTTTTGGGCCAGGTAGTCCGATAAATTGGCGACACGAGAACAGTATGAGTGTAGGATGGTTTGGGAAAAGGCTTCTTTTTGGAGATGGACAGGCAGGCTGTAGGGGAGAAGGTAGGCCGGAATTTTGAACCTAAAAGCTCAAATGAGTTTTTGAGTTCAAAATGTGTAATTTTCTTGTATGCTGCTACAATTTTATAATCCATACATTTTTGGGCCAGGTAGTATGATAACTTTGCAAAACGAGAACTGTATGAGTGTAGGATGGTTTGGGAAAAGGCTTTTTTTTGGAGATGGACAGGTAGGCTGTAGGGGAGGAGGTAGGCCTGAATTTTGAACCAAAAAACTCAAATGAGTTTTTGAGTTCAAAATGTGTAATTTTCCCGTATGCTGCTACCACTTTATAATCCATAATTTTTGGGACAGGTAGTCCAATAAATTGGCGACACGAGAACAGTATGAGTGTAGGATGGTTTGGGAAAAGGCTTTTTTTTGGAGATGGACAGGCAGGCTGTAGGGGAGAAGGTAGGCCGGAATTTTGAACCTAAAAGCTCAAATGAGTTTTTGAGTTCAAAATGTGTACTTTTCTTGTATGCTGCTAGAATTTTATAATCCATAAATTTTTGAGCCAAGTAGTATGATAACTTTGCAAAACGAGAACTGTATGAGTGTAGGATGGTTTGGGAAAAGGCTTTTTTTGGAGATGGACAGGCAGGCTGTAGGGGAGGAGGTAGGCCTGTTTTTTTTTCTTAAAAACTCAAATGAGTTTTTAGGTCCAAAATGTGTAATTTTCCCTTATCCTGCTACCATTTTATAATCCATAATGTTTGGGCCAGGTAGTACGATAACTTTGAAAAAGGAGAACAGTGTGAGTGTAGGATGGTTTGGGAAAAGGCTATTTTTGGACATGAACAGGCAGGCTGTAGGGGAGGAGGTAGGCCTGTATTTTCAACCAAAAAGCTCAAATTAGTTTTTGAGTTCAAAATGTGTAATTTTCTCGAATGCTGCTACCACTTTATAATACATAATTTTTGGGCCAGGTTGTCCGATAAATTGGCGACACGAGAACAGTATGAGTGTAGGATGGTTTGGGAAAAGGCTTTTTTTGGAGATGGACAGGCAGGCTGTAGGGGAGGAGGTAGGCCTGTATTTTGAACTTAAAAACTCAATTGAGTTTTTGAGTTTAAAATGTGTAATTTTCCAGTGTGCTGCTACAATTTTATAATCCATAATTTTTGGGCCAGGTAGTCCGATAAATTGGCGACACGAGAACAGTATGAGTGTAGGATGGTTTGGGAAAAGGATTTTTGGGAGATGGACAGGCAGGCTGTAGGGGAGGAGGTAGGCCTGTATTTTGAACCAAAAAACAAAAATGAGTTTTTGAGTTCAAAATGTGTAATTTTCCCCTATGCTGCTACCATTTTATAATCTAAAATTTTTGGGCCAGGTAGTCCGATAACTTAGAAAAACGAGAATAGTTTTAGTGTAGGATGGTTTGGGAAAAGGCTATTTTTTGAGATGGACAGGCAGGCTGTAGGGGAGGAGGTAGGCCTGAATTTTGAACCAAAAAACTCAAATGAGTTTTTGAGTTCAAAATGTGTAATTTTCCCGTATGCAGCTACCACTTTATAATCCATAATTTTTGGGCCAGGTAGTCGGATAAATTGGCGACACGAGAACAGTATGAGTGTAGGATGGTTTGGGAAAAGGCTTTTTTTGGAGATGGACAGGCAGGCTGTAGGGGAGGAGGTAGGCCAGAATTTTGAACCAAAAAACTCAAATGAGTTTTTGAGTTCAAAATGTGTTATTTTCTTGTATGCTGCTACAATTTTATAATCCATTATTTTTGGGCCAGGTAGTCCGATAAATTGGCCACACAAGAACAGTATGAGTGTAGGATGGTTTGGGAAAAGGCTTTTTTTGGAGATGGGCAGGCAGGCTGTAGGGGAGGAGGTAGGCCTGAATTTTGAACCAAAAAACTCAAATGAGTTTTTAGGTCCAAAATGAGTGATTTTCCCTTATCCTGCTACCATTTTATAATCCATAATGTTTGGGCTTGGTAGTCCGATAACTTAGAAAAACTAGAATAGTATTAGTGTAGGATGGTTTGGGAAAATTCTTTTTTTGGAGATGGACAGGCAGGCTGTAGGGGAGGAGGTAGGCCTGAATTTTGAACCAAAAAACTCAACTGAGTTTTTGAGTTCAAAATGTGTATTTTTCCCGTATGCTGCTACCACTTTATAATCCATAATTTTTGGGCCAGGTAGTCCGATAAATTGGCGACACGAGAACAGTATGAGTGTAGGATGGTTTGGGAAAAGGCTTCTTTTTGGAGATGGACAGGCAGGCTGTAGGGGAGAAGGTAGGCCGGAATTTTGAACCAAAAAGCTCAAATGAGTTTTTGAGTTCAAAATGTGTAATTTTCTTGTATGCTGCTACAATTTTATAATCCATACATTTTTGGGCCAGGTAGTATGATAACTTTGCAAAACGAGAACTGTATGAGTGTAGGATGGTTTGGGAAAAGGCTTTTTTTTGGAGATGGACAGGCAGGCTGTAGGGGAGGAGGTAGGCCTGAATTTTGAACCAAAAAACTCAAATGAGTTTTTGAGTTCAAAATGTGTAATTTTCCCGTATGCTGCTACCACTTTATAATCCATAATTTTTGGGCCAGGTAGTCCGATAAATTGGAGACACGAGAACAGTATGAGTGTAGGATGGTTTAGGAATAGGCTTTTTTTGGAGATGGACAGGCAGGCTGTAGGGGAGGAGGTAGGCCTGTATTTTGAACCAAAAAGCTCAAATGAGTTTTTGAGTTCAAAATGTGTAATTTTCCTGTATGCTGCTACCACTTTATAATCCATAATTTTTCGGCCAGGTAGTCCGATAAATTGGCGACACGAGAACAGTATGAGTGTTGGATGGTTTGGGAAAAGGCTTTTTTTTGGAGATGGACAGGCCGGCTGTAGGGGAGGAGGTAGGCCTGTATTTTGAACTTAAAAACTCAATTGAGATTTTGAGTTTAAAATGTGTAATTTTCCCGTATGCTGCTACAATTATATAATCCATAATTTTTGGGCCAGGTAGTCCAATAAATTGGCGACACGAGAACAGTATGAGTGTAGGATGGTTTGGGAAAAGGCTTTTTTTTGGAGATGGACAGGCAGGCTGTAGGGGAGGAGGTAGGCCTGTATTTTGAACCAAAAAACTCAAATGAGTTTTTGAGTTCAAAATGTGTACTTTTCTTGTATGCTGCTACAATTTTATAATCCATAAATTTTTGAGCCAGGTAGTATGATAACTTTGCAAAACGAGAACTGTATGAGTGTAGGATGGTTTGGGAAAAGGCTTTTTTTGGAGATGGACAGGCAGGCTGTAGGGGAGGAGGTAGGCCTGTTTTTTTTTTCTTAAAAATTCAAATGAGTTTTTAGGTCCAAAATGTGTAATTTTCCCTTATCCTGCTACCATTTTATAATCCATAATGTTTGGGCCAGGTAGTACGATAACTTTGAAAAAGGAGAACAGTGTGAGTGTAGGATGGTTTGGGAAAAGGCTATTTTTGGACATGGACAGGCAGGCTGTAGGGGAGGAGGTAGGCCTGTATTTTCAACCAAAAAGCTCAAATTAGTTTTTGAGTTCAAAATGTGTAATTTTCTCGAATGCTGCTACCACTTTATAATACATAATTTTTGGGCCAGGTAGTCCGATAAATTGACGACACGAGAACAGTATGAGTGTAGGATGGTTTGGGAAAAGGCTTTTTTTGGAGATGGACAGGCAGGCTGTAGGGGAGGAGGTAGGCCTGTATTTTGAACCAAAAAACTCAAATGAGTTTTTAGGTCCAAAATGTGTGATTTTCCCTTATCCTGCTACCATTTTATAATCCATAATGTTTGGGCCAGGTAGTACGATAACTTTGAAAAAGGAGAACAGTGTGAGTGTAGGATGGTTTGGGAAAAGGCTATTTTTGGACATGAACAGGCAGGCTGTAGGGGAGGAGGTAGGCCTGTATTTTCAACCAAAAAGCTCAAATTAGTTTTTGAGTTCAAAATGTGTAATTTTCTCGAATGCTGCTACCACTTTATAATACATAATTTTTGGGCCAGGTTGTCCGATAAATTGGCGACACGAGAACAGTATGAGTGTAGGATGGTTTGGGAAAAGGCTTTTTTTGGAGATGGACAGGCAGGCTGTAGGGGAGGAGGTAGGCCTGTATTTTGAACTTAAAAACTCAATTGAGTTTTTGAGTTTAAAATGTGTAATTTTCCAGTGTGCTGCTACAATTTTATAATCCATAATTTTTGGGCCAGGTAGTCCGATAAATTGGCGACACGAGAACAGTATGAGTGTAGGATGGTTTGGGAAAAGGATTTTTGGGAGATGGACAGGCAGGCTGTAGGGGAGGAGGTAGGCCTGTATTTTGAACCAAAAAACAAAAATGAGTTTTTGAGTTCAAAATGTGTAATTTTCCCCTATGCTGCTACCATTTTATAATCTAAAATTTTTGGGCCAGGTAGTCCGATAACTTAGAAAAACGAGAATAGTTTTAGTGTAGGATGGTTTGGGAAAAGGCTATTTTTTGAGATGGACAGGCAGGCTGTAGGGGAGGAGGTAGGCCTGAATTTTGAACCAAAAAACTCAAATGAGTTTTTGAGTTCAAAATGTGTAATTTTCCCGTATGCAGCTACCACTTTATAATCCATAATTTTTGGGCCAGGTAGTCGGATAAATTGGCGACACGAGAACAGTATGAGTGTAGGATGGTTTGGGAAAAGGCTTTTTTTGGAGATGGACAGGCAGGCTGTAGGGGAGGAGGTAGGCCAGAATTTTGAACCAAAAAACTCAAATGAGTTTTTGAGTTCAAAATGTGTTATTTTCTTGTATGCTGCTACAATTTTATAATCCATTATTTTTGGGCCAGGTAGTCCGATAAATTGGCCACACAAGAACAGTATGAGTGTAGGATGGTTTGGGAAAAGGCTTTTTTTGGAGATGGGCAGGCAGGCTGTAGGGGAGGAGGTAGGCCTGAATTTTGAACCAAAAAACTCAAATGAGTTTTTAGGTCCAAAATGAGTGATTTTCCCTTATCCTGCTACCATTTTATAATCCATAATGTTTGGGCTTGGTAGTACGATAACTTTGCAAAATGAGAACAGTATGAGTGTAGAATGGTTTTGGAAAAGGCTATTTTTGGAGATGGACAGGCAGGCTGCAGGGGAGGAGATAGGCCTGTATTTTGAACCTAAAAACTCAATTGAGTTTTTGAGTTTAAAATGTGTAATTTTCCCGTATGCTGCTACAATTTTATAATCCATAATTTTTGGGCCAGGTAGTCCAATAAATTGGCGACACGAGAACAGTATGAGTGTAGGATGGTTTGGGAAAAGGATTTTTTGGAGATGGACAGGCAGGCTGTAGGGGAGGAGGTAGGCCTGTATTTTGAACCAAAAAACTCAAATGAGTTTTTGAGTTTAAAATGTGTAATTTTCCCCCATGCTGCTACCATTTTATAATCTAAAATTTTTGGGCCAGGTAGTCCGATAACTTAGAAAAACGAGAATAGTATTAGTGTAGGATGGTTTGGGAAAATTCTTTTTTTGGAGATGGACAGGCAGGCTGTAGGGGAGGAGGTAGGCCTGAATTTTGAACCAAAAAACTCAACTGAGTTTTTGAGTTCAAAATGTGTATTTTTCCCGTATGCTGCTACCACTTTATAATCCATAATTTTTGGGCCAGGTAGTCCGATAAATTGGCGACACGAGAACAGTATGAGTGTAGGATGGTTTGGGAAAAGGCTTCTTTTTGGAGATGGACAGGCAGGCTGTAGGGGAGAAGGTAGGCCGGAATTTTGAACCAAAAAGCTCAAATGAGTTTTTGAGTTCAAAATGTGTAATTTTCTTGTATGCTGCTACAATTTTATAATCCATACATTTTTGGGCCAGGTAGTATGATAACTTTGCAAAACGAGAACTGTATGAGTGTAGGATGGTTTGGGAAAAGGCTTTTTTTTGGAGATGGACAGGCAGGCTGTAGGGGAGGAGGTAGGCCTGAATTTTGAACCAAAAAACTCAAATGAGTTTTTGAGTTCAAAATGTGTAATTTTCCCGTATGCTGCTACCACTTTATAATCCATAATTTTTGGGCCAGGTAGTCCGATAAATTGGAGACACGAGAACAGTATGAGTGTAGGATGGTTTAGGAATAGGCTTTTTTTGGAGATGGACAGGCAGGCTGTAGGGGAGGAGGTAGGCCTGTATTTTGAACCAAAAAGCTCAAATGAGTTTTTGAGTTCAAAATGTGTAATTTTCCTGTATGCTGCTACCACTTTATAATCCATAATTTTTCGGCCAGGTAGTCCGATAAATTGGCGACACGAGAACAGTATGAGTGTTGGATGGTTTGGGAAAAGGCTTTTTTTTGGAGATGGACAGGCCGGCTGTAGGGGAGGAGGTAGGCCTGTATTTTGAACTTAAAAACTCAATTGAGATTTTGAGTTTAAAATGTGTAATTTTCCCGTATGCTGCTACAATTATATAATCCATAATTTTTGGGCCAGGTAGTCCAATAAATTGGCGACACGAGAACAGTATGAGTGTAGGATGGTTTGGGAAAAGGCTTTTTTTTGGAGATGGACAGGCAGGCTGTAGGGGAGGAGGTAGGCCTGTATTTTGAACCAAAAAACTCAAATGAGTTTTTGAGTTCAAAATGTGTACTTTTCTTGTATGCTGCTACAATTTTATAATCCATAAATTTTTGAGCCAGGTAGTATGATAACTTTGCAAAACGAGAACTGTATGAGTGTAGGATGGTTTGGGAAAAGGCTTTTTTTGGAGATGGACAGGCAGGCTGTAGGGGAGGAGGTAGGCCTGTTTTTTTTTTCTTAAAAATTCAAATGAGTTTTTAGGTCCAAAATGTGTAATTTTCCCTTATCCTGCTACCATTTTATAATCCATAATGTTTGGGCCAGGTAGTACGATAACTTTGAAAAAGGAGAACAGTGTGAGTGTAGGATGGTTTGGGAAAAGGCTATTTTTGGACATGGACAGGCAGGCTGTAGGGGAGGAGGTAGGCCTGTATTTTCAACCAAAAAGCTCAAATTAGTTTTTGAGTTCAAAATGTGTAATTTTCTCGAATGCTGCTACCACTTTATAATACATAATTTTTGGGCCAGGTAGTCCGATAAATTGACGACACGAGAACAGTATGAGTGTAGGATGGTTTGGGAAAAGGCTTTTTTTGGAGATGGACAGGCAGGCTGTAGGGGAGGAGGTAGGCCTGTATTTTGAACCAAAAAACTCAAATGAGTTTTTAGGTCCAAAATGTGTGATTTTCCCTTATCCTGCTACCATTTTATAATCCATAATTTTTTGGCCAGGTAGTCCGATAACTTTGAAAAACGAGAACAGTATGAGTGTAGGATTGTTTGGGAAAAGGCTTTTTTTGGAGATGGACAGGCAGGCTGTAGGGGAGGAGGTAGGCCTGTATTTTGAACCAAAAAGCTCAAATGAGTTTTTGTGTTCAAAATGTGTAATTTTCCTGTATGCTGCTACCACTTTATAATCCATAATTTTTCGTCCAGGTAGTCCGATAAATTGGCGACACGAGAACAGTATGAGTGTAGGATGGTTTGGGAAAAAGGCTTTTTTTGGAGATGGACAGGCAGGCTGTAGGGGAGGAGGTAGGCCTGTATTTTGAACCAAAAAACTCAAATGAGTTTTTAGGTCCAAAATGTGTGATTTTCCCTTATCCTGCTACCATTTTATAATCCATAATTTTTTCGCCAGGTAGTCCGATAACTTTGAAAAACGAGAACAGTATGAGTGTAGGATTGTTTGGGAAAATTCTTTTTTTGGAGATGGACAGGAAGGCTGTAGGGGAGGAGGTAGGCCTGTATTTTGAACCAAAAAGCTCAAATGAGTTTTTGAGTTCAAAATGTGTAATTTTCCTGTATGCTGCTACCACTTTATAATCCATAATTTTTCGGCCAGGTAGTCCGATAAATTGGCGACACGAGAACAGTATGAGTGTAGGATGGCTTGGGAAAAGGCTTTTTTTTGGAGATGGACAGGCAGGCTGTAGGGGAGGAGGTAGGCCTGTATTTTGAACCAAAAAACTCAAATGAGTTTTTGAGTTCAAAATGTGTAATTTTCCCGTATGCTGCTACAAATTTATAATTCATAATTTTTGGGCCAGGTAGTCCAATAACTTGGCGACACAAGAAAAGTATGAGTGTAGGATGGTTTGGGAAAAGGATTTTTTGGAGATGGACAGGCAGGCTGTAGGGGAGGAGGTAGGCCTGTATTTTGAACCAAAAAGCTCAAATGAGTTTTTGAGTTCAAAATGTGTAATTTTTTCGTATGCTGCTACCACTTTATAATCCATAATTTTTCGGCCAGGTAGTCCGATAAATTGGCGACACGAGAACAGTATGAGTGTAGGATGGTTTGGGAAAAGGCTTTTTTTGGAGATGGACAGGCAGGCTGTAGGGGAGGACGTAGGCCTGTATTTTGAACTTAAAAACTCAATTGAGTTTTTGAGTTTAAAATGTGTAATTTTCCCGTGTGCTGCTACAATTTTATAATCCATAATTTTTGGGCCAGGTAGTCCGATAAATTGGCGACACGAGAACAGTATGAGTGTAGGATGGTTTGGGAAAAGGATTTTTTGGAGATGGACAGGCAGGCTGTAGGGGAGGACGTAGGCCTGTATTTTGAACCAAAAAGCTCAAATGAGTTTTTGAGTTCAAAATATGTAATTTTCCTGTATGCTGCTACTACTTTACAATCCATAATTTTTCGGCCAGGTAGTCCGATAAATTGGCGACACGAGAACAGTATGAGTGTTGGATGGTTTGGGAAAAGGCTTTTTTTTGGAGATGGACAGGCAGGCTTTAGGGGAGGAGGTAGGCCTGTATTTTGAACTTAAAAACTCAATTGAGTTTTTGAGTTTAAAATGTGTAATTTTCCCGTGTGCTGCTACAATTTTATAATCCATAATTTTTGGGCCAGGTAGTCCGATAAATTGGTGACACGAGAACAGTATGAGTGTAGGATGGTTTGGGAAAAGGATTTTTTGGAGATGGACAGGCAGGCTGTAGGGGAGGAGGTAGGCCTGTATTTTGAACCAAAAAACTCAAATGAGTTTTTGAGTTCAAAATGTGTAATTTTCCCGTATGCTGCTACAAATTTATAATTCATAATTTTTGGGCCAGGTAGTCCAATAACTTGGCGACACAAGAACAGTATGAGTGTAGGATGGTTTGGGAAAAGGATTTTTTGGAGATGGACAGGCAGGCTGTAGGGGAGGAGGTAGGCCTGTATTTTGAACCAAAAAACTCAAATGAGTTTTTGAGTTTAAAATGTGTAATTTTCCCCTATGCTGCTACCATTTTATAATCTAAAATTTTTGGGCCAGGTAGTCCGATAACTTACAAAAACGAGAATAGTATTAGTGTAGGATGGTTTGGGAAAAGGCTATTTTTGGAGATGGACAGGCAGGCTGTAGGGGAGGAGGTAGGCCTGTATTTTGAACTTAAAAACTCAATTGAGTTTTTGAGTTTAAAATGTGTAATTTTCCCGTGTGCTGCTACAATTTTATAATCCATAATTTTTGGGCCAGGTAGTCCGATAAATTGGCGACACGAGAACAGTATGAGTGTAGGATGGTTTGGGAAAAGGATTTTTTGGAGATGGACAGGCAGGCTGTAGGGGAGGAGGTAGGCCTGTATTTTGAACCAAAAAGCTCAAATGAGTTTTTGAGTTCAAAATATGTAATTTTCCTGTATGCTGCTACCACTTTATAATCCATAATTTTTCGGCCAGGTAGTCCGATAAATTGGCGACACGAGAACAGTATGAGTGTTGGATGGTTTGGGAAAAGGCTTTTTTTTGGAGATGGACAGGCAGGCTTTAGGGGAGGAGGTAGGCCTGTATTTTGAACTTAAAAACTCAATTGAGTTTTTGAGTTTAAAATGTGTAATTTTCCCATATGCTGCTACAAATTTATAATTCATAATTTTTGGGCCAGGTAGTCCAATAACTTGGCGACACAAGAACAGTATGAGTGTAGGATGGTTTGGGAAAAGGATTTTTTGGAGATGGACAGGCAGGCTGTAGGGGAGGAGGTAGGCCTGTATTTTGAACCAAAAAGCTCAAATGAGTTTTTGAGTTCAAAATGTGTAATTTTTTCGTATGCTGCTACCACTTTATTATCCATAATTTTTCGGCCAGGTAGTCCGATAAATTGGCGACACGAGAACAGTTTGAGTGTTGGATGGTTTGGGAAAAGGCTTTTTTTGGAGATGGACAGGCAGGCTGTAGGGGAGGAGGTAGACCTGTATTTTGAACTTAAAAACTCAATTGAGTTTTTGAGTTTAAAATGTGTAATTTTCCCGTGTGCTGCTACAATTTTATAATCCATAATTTTTGGGCCAGGTAGTCCGATAAATTGGCGACACGAGAACAGTATGAGTGTAGGATGGTTTGGGAAAAGGATTTTTTGGAGATGGACAGGCAGGCTGTAGGGGAGGAGGTAGGCCTGTATTTTGAACCAAAAAACTCAAATGAGTTTTTGAGTTCAAAATGTGTAATTTTCCTGTATGCTGCTACAAATTTATAATTCATAATTTTTGGGCCAGGTAGTCCAATAACTTGGCGACACAAGAACAGTATGAGTGTAGGATGGTTTGGGAAAAGGATTTTTTGGAGATGGACAGGCAGGCTGTAGGGGAGGAGGTAGGCCTGTATTTTGAACCAAAAAGCTCAAATGAGTTTTTGAGTTCAAAATATGTAATTTTCCTGTATGCTGCTACCACTTTATAATCCATAATTTTTCGGCCAGGTAGTCCGATAAATTGGCGACATGAGAACAGTATGAGTGTAGGATGGTTTGGGAAAAGGATTTTTTGGAGATGGACAGGCAGGCTGTAGGGGAGGAGGTAGGCCTGTATTTTGAACCAAAAAACTCAAATGAGTTTTTGAGTTCAAAATGTGTAATTTTCCTGTATGCTGCTACAAATTTATAATTCATAATTTTTGGGCCAGGTAGTCCAATAACTTGGCGACACAAGAACAGTATGAGTGTAGGATGGTTTGGGAAAAGGATTTTTTGGAGATGGACAGGCAGGCTGTAGGGGAGGAGGTAGGCCTGTATTTTGAACCAAAAAACTCAAATGAGTTTTTGAGTTTAAAATGTGTAATTTTCCCCTATGCTGCTACCATTTTATAATCTAAAATTTTTGGGCCAGGTAGTCCGATAACTTACAAAAACGAGAATAGTATTAGTGTAGGATGGTTTGGGAAAAGGCTATTTTTGGAGATGGACAGGCAGGCTGTAGGGGAGGAGGTAGGCCGGAATTTTGAACCAAAAAACTCAACTGAGTTTTTGAGTTCAAAATGTGTATTTTTCCAGTATGCTGCTACCACTTTATAATCCATAATTTTTGGGCCAGGTATTTCAATAAATTGGCGACACGAGAACAGTATGAGTGTAGGATGGTTTTGGAAAAGGCTTTTTTTGGAGATTGACAGGCAGGCTGTAGGGGAGGAGGTAGGCCTGAATTTTGAACCAAAAAACTCAAATGAGTTTTTGAGTTCAAAATGTGAAATTTTCTTGTATGCTGCTACCACTTTATAATCCATAATTTTTCGGCCAGGTAGTCCGATAAATTGGCAACACGAGAACAGTATGAGTGTTGGATGGTTTGGGAAAAGGCTTTTTTTGGAGATGGACAGGCAGGCTGTAAGGGAGGAGGTAGGCCTGAATTTTGAACAAAAAAACTCAAATGAGTTTTTGAGTTCAAAATGTGTAATTTTCCCATATGCTGCTACAATTTTATAATCCATAAATTTTTGGGCCAGGTAGTATGATAGCTTTGCAAAATGAGAACTGTATGAGTGTAGGATGGTTTGGGAAATGGCTTTTTTTGGAGATGGACAGGCAGGCTGTAGGGGAGGAGGTAGGCCTGTATTTTGAACCAAAAAGCTCAAATGAGTTTTTGAGTTCAAAATATGTAATTTTCCTGTATGCTGCTACCACTTTATAATCCATAATTTTTCGGCCAGGTAGTCCGATAAATTGGCGACATGAGAACAGTATGAGTGTAGGATGGTTTGGGAAAAGGATTTTTTGGAGATGGACAGGCAGGCTGTAGGGGAGGAGGTAGGCCTGTATTTTGAACCAAAAAACTCAAATGAGTTTTTGAGTTCAAAATGTGTAATTTTCCTGTATGCTGCTACAAATTTATAATTCATAATTTTTGGGCCAGGTAGTCCAATAACTTGGCGACACAAGAACAGTATGAGTGTAGGATGGTTTGGGAAAAGGATTTTTTGGAGATGGACAGGCAGGCTGTAGGGGAGGAGGTAGGCCTGTATTTTGAACCAAAAAACTCAAATGAGTTTTTGAGTTTAAAATGTGTAATTTTCCCCTATGCTGCTACCATTTTATAATCTAAAATTTTTGGGCCAGGTAGTCCGATAACTTACAAAAACGAGAATAGTATTAGTGTAGGATGGTTTGGGAAAAGGCTATTTTTGGAGATGGACAGGCAGGCTGTAGGGGAGGAGGTAGGCCGGAATTTTGAACCAAAAAACTCAACTGAGTTTTTGAGTTCAAAATGTGTATTTTTCCAGTATGCTGCTACCACTTTATAATCCATAATTTTTGGGCCAGGTATTTCAATAAATTGGCGACACGAGAACAGTATGAGTGTAGGATGGTTTTGGAAAAGGCTTTTTTTGGAGATTGACAGGCAGGCTGTAGGGGAGGAGGTAGGCCTGAATTTTGAACCAAAAAACTCAAATGAGTTTTTGAGTTCAAAATGTGAAATTTTCTTGTATGCTGCTACCACTTTATAATCCATAATTTTTCGGCCAGGTAGTCCGATAAATTGGCAACACGAGAACAGTATGAGTGTTGGATGGTTTGGGAAAAGGCTTTTTTTGGAGATGGACAGGCAGGCTGTAAGGGAGGAGGTAGGCCTGAATTTTGAACAAAAAAACTCAAATGAGTTTTTGAGTTCAAAATGTGTAATTTTCCCATATGCTGCTACAATTTTATAATCCATAAATTTTTGGGCCAGGTAGTATGATAGCTTTGCAAAATGAGAACTGTATGAGTGTAGGATGGTTTGGGAAATGGCTTTTTTTGGAGATGGACAGGCAGGCTGTAGGGGAGGAGGTAGGCCTGTTTTTTTATCTTAAAAACTCAAAAGAGTTTTTAGGTTCAAAATGTGTAATTTTCCCTAATCCTGCTACCATTTTATAATCCATAATGTTTGGGCTAGATAGTACGATAACTTTGCAAAACGAGAACAGTGTGAGTGTAGGATGGTTTGGGAAAAGGCTATTTTTGGAGATGGACAGGCAGGCTGTAGGGGAGGAGGTAGGCCTGTATTTTGAACCAAAAAGCTCAAATGAGTTTTTGAGTTCAAAATGTGTAATTTTCCTGTATGCTGCTAACACTTTATAATCCATAATTTTTCGGCCAGGTAGTCCGATTAATTGGCGACACGAGAACAGTATGAGTGTTGGATGGTTTGGGAAAAGGCTTTTTTTTGGAGATGGACAGGCAGGATGTAGGGGAGGAGGTAGGCCTGTATTTTGAACTTAAAAACTCAATTGAGTTTTTGAGTTTAAAATGTTTAATTTTCCCGTATGCTGCTACAATTATATAATCCATAATTTTTGGGCCAGGTAGTCCGATAAATTGGTGACACGAGAACAGTATGAGTGTAGGATGGTTTGGGAAAAGGATTTTTTGGAGATGGACAGGCAGGCTGTAGGGGAGGAGGTAGGCCTGTATTTTGAACCAAAAAGCTCAAATGAGTTTTTGAGTTCAAAATATGTAATTTTCCTGTATGCTGCTACCACTTTATAATCCATAATTTTTCGGCCAGGTAGTCCGATAAATTGGCGACACGAGAACAGTATGAGTGTAGGATGCTTTGGGAAAAGGATTTTTTGGAGATGGACAGGCAGGCTGTAGGGGAGGAGGTAGGCCTGTATTTTGAACCAAAAAACTCAAATGAGTTTTTGAGTTCAAAATGTGTAATTTTCCCGTATGCTGCTACAAATTTATAATTTATAATTTTTGGGCCAGGTAGTCCAATAACTTGGCGACACAAGAACAGTATGAGTGTAGGATGGTTTGGGAAAAGGATTTTTTGGAGATGGACAGGCAGGCTGTAGGGGAGGAGGTAGGCCTGAATTTTGAACCAAAAAACTCAAATGAGGTTTTGAGTTTAAAATGTGTAATTTTCCCCTATGCTGCTACCATTTTATAATCTAAAATTTTTGGGCCAGGTAGTCCGATAACTTAGAAAAACGAGAATAGTATTAGTGTAGGATGGTTTGGGAAAAGGCTATTTTTGGAGATGGACAGGCAGGCTGTAGGGGAGGAGGTAGGCCTGAATTTTGAACCAAAAAACTCAATTGAGTTTTTGAGTTCAAAATGTGTATTTTTCCCATATGCTGCTACCACTTTATAATCCATAATTTTTGGGCCAGGTATTCCGATAAATTGGCGACACGATAACAGTATGAGTGTAGGATGGTTTGGGAAAAGGCTTTTTTTGGAGATTGACAGGCAGGCTGTAGGGGAGGAGGTAGGCCTGAATTTTGAACCAAAAAACTCAAATGAGTTTTTGAGTTCAAAATGTGTAATTTTCTTGTATGCTGCTAACACTTTATAATCCATAATTTTTCGGCCAGGTAGTCCGATAAAATGGCGACACGAGAACAGTATGAGTGTTGGATGGTTTGGGAAAAGGCTTTTTTTTGGAGATGGACAGGCAGGCTGTAGGGGAGGAGGTAGGCCTGTATTTTGAACTTAAAAACTCAATTGAGTTTTTGAGTTTAAAATGTGTAATTTTCCCGTATGCTGCTACAATTATATAATCCATAATTTTTGGGCCAGGTAGTCCGATAAATTGGCGACACGAGAACAGTATGAGTGTAGGATGGTTTGGGAAAAGGATTTTTTGGAGATGGACAGGCAGGCTGTAGGGGAGGAGGTAGGCCTGTATTTTGAACCAAAAAGCTCAAATGAGTTTTTGAGTTCAAAATATGTAATTTTCCTGTATGCTGCTACCACTTTATAATCCATAATTTTTCGGCCAGGTAGTCCGATAAATTGGCGACACGAGAACAGTATGAGTGTAGGATGCTTTGGGAAAAGGATTTTTTGGAGATGGACAGGCAGGCTGTAGGGGAGGAGGTAGGCCTGTATTTTGAACCAAAAAACTCAAATGAGTTTTTGAGTTCAAAATGTGTAATTTTCCCGTATGCTGCTACAAATTTATAATTCATAATTTTTGGGCCAGGTAGTCCAATAACTTGGCGACACAAGAACAGTATGAGTGTAGGATGGTTTGGGAAAAGGATTTTTTGGAGATGGACAGGCAGGCTGTAGGGGAGGAGGTAGGCCTGTATTTTGAACCAAAAAACTCAAATGAGTTTTTGAGTTTAAAATGTGTAATTTTCCCCTATGCTGCTACCATTTTATAATCTAAAATTTTTGGGCCAGGTAGTCCGATAACTTAGAAAAACGAGAATAGTATTAGTGTAGGATGGTTTGGGAAAAGGCTATTTTTGGAGATGGACAGGCAGGCTGTAGGGGAGGAGGTAGGCCTGAATTTTGAACCAAAAAACTCAACTGAGTTTTTGAGTTCAAAATGTGTATTTTTCCCATATGCTGCTACCACTTTATAATCCATAATTTTTGGGCCAGGTATTCCGATAAATTGGCGACACGATAACAGTATGAGTGTAGGATGGTTTGGGAAAAGGCTTTTTTTGGAGATGGACAGGCAGGCTGTAGGGGAGGAGGTAGGCCTGAATTTTGAACCAAAAAACTCAAATTAGTTTTTGAGTTCAAAATGTGTAATTTTCTTGTATGCTGCTACAATTTTATAATCCATAAATTTTTGGGCCAGGTAGTATGATAACTTTGCAAAACGAGAACTGTATGAGTGTAGGATGGTTTGGGAAAAGGCTTTTTTTGGAGATGGACAGGTAGGCTGTAGGGGAGGAGTTAGGCCTGTTTTTTTTTCTTAAAAACTCAAATGAGTTTTTAGGTCCAAAATGTGTAATTTTCCCTTATCCTACTACCATTTTATAATCCATAATGTTTGGGCCAGGTAGTACGATAACTTTGAAAAAGGAGAACAGTGTGAGTGTAGGATGGTTTGGGAAAAGGCTATTTTTGGAGATGGACAGGCAGGCTGTAGGGGAGGAGGTAGGCCTGTATTTTGAACCAAAAAACTCAAATGAGTTTTTGAGTTCAAAATGTGTAATTTTCTCGTATGCTGCTACCACTTTATAATACATAATTTTTGGGCCAGGTATTCCGATAAATTGGCGACACGAGAACAGTATGAGTGTAGGATGGTTTGGGAAAAGGCTTTTTTTGGAGATGGACAGGCAGGCTGTAGGGGAGGAGGTAGGCCTGTATTTTGAACCAAAAAACTCAAATGAGTTTTTAGGTCCAAAATGTGTGATTTTCCCTTATCCTGCTACCATTTTATAATCCATAATTTTTGGGCCAGGTAGTCCGATAACTTTGAAAAACGAGAACAGTATGAGTGTAGGATTGTTTGGGAAAAGGCTTTTTTTGGAGATGGACAGGCAGGCTGTAGGGGAGGAGGTAGGCCTGTATTTTGAACCAAAAAGCTGAAATGAGTTTTTGAGTTCAAAATGTGTAATTTTCCTGTATGCTGCTACCACTTTATAATCCATAATTTTTCGGCCAGGTAGTCCGATAAATTGGCGACACGAGAACAGTATGAGTGTAGGATGGTTTGGGAAAAGGCTTTTTTTGGAGATGGACAGGCAGGCTGTAGGGGAGAAGGTAGGCCTGTATTTTGAACCAAAAAACTCAAATGAGTTTTTGAGTTCAAAATGTGTAATTTTCCCGTATGCTGCTACAAATTTATAATTCATAATTTTTGGGCCAGGTAGTCCAATAACTTGGCGACACAAGAACAGTATGAGTGTAGGATGGTTTGGGAAAGGATTTTTTGGAGATGGACAAGCAGGCTGTAGGGGAGGAGGTAGGCCTGAATTTTGAACCAAAAAACTCAAATGAGTTTTTGAGTTCAAAATGTGTAATTTTCTTGTATGCTGCTACAATTTTATAATCCATAAATTTTTGGGCCAGGTAGTATGATAACTTTGCAAAATGAGAACTGTATGAGTGTAGGATGGTTTGGGAAAAGGCTTTTTTTTGGAGATGGACAGGCAGGCTGTAGGGGAGGAGGTAGGCCTGAATTTTGAACCAAAAAGCTCAAATGAGTTTTTGAGTTCAAAATGTGTAATTTTTCTGTATGCTGCTACAATTTTATAATCCATAAATTTTTGGGCCAGGTAGTATGATAACTTTGCAAAACGAGAACTGTATGAGTGTAGGATGGTTTGGGAAAAGGCTTTTTTGTAGATGGACAGGCAGGCTGTAGGGGAGGAGGTAGGCCTGTTTTTTTTTTCTTAAAAACTCAAATGAGTTTTTAGGTCCAAAATGTGTAATTTTCCCTTATCCTGCTACCATTTTATAATCCATAATGTTTGGGCCAGGTAGTACGATAACTTTGAAAAAGGAGAACAGTGTGAGTGTAGGATGGTTTGGGAAAAGGCTATTTTTGGAGATGGACAGGCAGGCTGTAGGGGAGGAGGTAGGCCTGTATTTTGAACCAAAAAACTCAAATGAGTTTTTGAGTTCAAAATGTGTAATTTTCTCGTATGCTGCTACCACTTTATAATACATAATTT
This sequence comes from Hyla sarda, assembly GCF_029499605.1. NCBI lineage: Eukaryota > Metazoa > Chordata > Amphibia > Anura > Hylidae > Hyla > Hyla sarda. The sequence goes on along the minus strand of NC_079192.1, from coordinate 49,361,741 downwards.
TTGGGCCAGGTAGTCCGATAAATTGGCGACACGAGAACAGTATGAGTGTAGGATGGTTTGGGAAAAGGCTTTTTTTGGAGATGGACAGGCAGGCTGTAGGGGAGGAGGTAGGCCTGTATTTTGAACCAAAAAACTCAAATGAGTTTTTAGGTCCAAAATGTGTGATTTTCCCTTATCCTGCTACCAGTTTATAATCCATAATTTTTGGGCCAGGTAGTCCGATAACTTTGAAAAACAAGAACAGTATGAGTGTAGGATTGTTTGGGAAAAGGCTTTTTTTGGAGATGGACAGGCAGGCTGTAGGGGAGGAGGTAGGCCTGTATTTTGAACCAAAAAGCTCAAATGAGTTTTTGAGTTTAAAATGTGTAATTTTCCTGTATGCTGCTACCACTTTATAATCCATAATTTTTCGGCCAGGTAGTCCGATAAATTGGCGACACGAGAACAGTATGAGTGTAGGATGGTTTGGGAAAAGGCTTTTTTTGGAGATGGACAGGCAGGCTGTAGGGGAGGAGGTAGGCCTGTATTTTGAACCAAAAAACTCAAATGAGTTTTTGAGTTCAAAATGTGTAATTTTCCCGTATGCTGCTACAAATTTATAATTCATAATTTTTGGGCCAGGTAGTACAATAACTTGGCGACACAAGAACAGTATGAGTGTAGGATGGTTTGGGAAAAGGATTTTTTGGAGATGAACAGGCAGGCTGTAGGGGAGGAGGTAGGCCTGTATTTTGAACAAAAAAACTCAAATGAGTTTTTGAGTTCAAAATGTGTAATTTTCCCCTATGCTGCTACCATTTTATAATCTAAAATTTTTGGGCCAGGTAGTCCGATAACTTAGAAAAACGAGAATAGTATTAGTGTAGGATGGTTTGGGAAAAGGCTATTTTTGGAGATGGACAGGCAGGCTGTAGGGGAGGAGGTAGGCTTGAATTTTGAACCAAAAAACTCAAATGAGTTTTTGAGTTCAAAATGTGTAATTTTCCCGTATGCTGCTACCACTTTATAATCCATAATTTTTGGGCCAGGTAGTCCGATAAATTGGCGACACGAGAACAGTATGAGTGTAGGATGGTTTGGGAAAGGATTTTTTGGAGATGGACAGGCAGGCTGTAGGGGAGGAGGTAGGCCTGTATTTTGAACTTAACTCAATTGAGTTTTTGAGTTTAAAATGTGTAATTTTCCCGTGTGCTGCTACAATTTTATAATACATCATTTTTGGGCCAGGTAGTTCGATAAATTGCTGACACGAGAACAGTATGAGTGTAGGATGCTTTGGGAAAAGGATTTTTTGGAGATGGACAGGCAGGCTGTAGGGGAGGAGGTAGGCCTGTATTTTGAACCAAAAAACTCAAATGAGTTTTTAAATTCAAAATGTGTAATTTTCCCCTATGCTGCTACCATTTTATAATCTAAAATTTTTGGGCCAGGTAGTCCGATAACTTAGAAAAACAAGAACAGTATGAGTGTAGGATTGTTTGGGAAAAGGCTATTTTTGGAGATGGACAGGCAGGCTGTAGGGGAGGAGGTAGGCCTGAATTTTGAACCAAAAAACTCAAATGAGTTTTTGAGTTCAAAATGTGTAATTTTCTTGTATGCTGCTACAATTTTATAATCCATAAATTTTTGGGCCAGGTAGTATGATAACTTTGCAAAACGAGAACTGTATGAGTGTAGGATGGTTTGGGAAAAGGCTTTTATTGAAGATGGACAGGCAGGCTGTAGGGGAGGAGGTAGGCCAGAATTTTGAACTAAAAAACTCAAATGAGTTTTTGAGTTCAAAATGTGTAATTTTCCCGTATGCTGCTACCACTTTATAATCCATAATTTTTGGGCCAGGTAGTCCGATAAATTGGCGACACGAGAACTGTATGAGTGTAGGATGGTTTGGGAAAAGGCTTTTTTTTGGAGAGGGACAGGCAGGCTGTAGGGGAGGAGGTAGGCCTGAATTTTGAACTTAAAAACTCATTTGAGTTTTTGAGTTCAATATGTGTAATTTTTTCGTATGCTGCTACCACTTTATAATCCATAATTTTTCGGCCAGGTAGTCCGATAAATTGGCGACACGAGAACAGTATGAGTGTAGGATGGTTTGGGAAAAGGCTTTTTTTGGAGATGGACAGGCAGGCTGTAGGGGAGGAGGTAGGCCTGAATTTTGAACCAAAAAACTCAACTGAGTTTTTGAGTTCAAAATGTGTATTTTTCCCGTATGCTGCTACCACTTTATAATCCATAATTTTTGGGCCAGGTATTCCGATAAATTGGCGACACGAGAACAGTATGAGTGTAGGATGGTTTGGGAAAAGGCTTTTTTTGGAGATTGACAGGCAGGCTGTAGGGGAGGAGGTAGGCCTGAATTTTGAACCAAAAAACTCAAATGAGTTTTTGAGTTCAAAATGTGTAATTTTCTTGTATGCTGCTACAATTTTATAATCCAAAAATTTTGGGGCCAGGTAGTATGATAACTTTGCAAAACGAGAACTGTATGAGTGTAGGATGGTTTGGGAAAAGGCTTTTTTTGGAGATGGACAGGCAAGCTGCAGGGGAGGAGTTAGGCCTGTTTTTTTTTCTTAAAAACTCAAATGAGTTTTTAGGTCCAAAATGTGTAATTTTCCCTAATCTTACTACCATTTTATAATCCATAATGTTTGGGCCAGGTAGTACGATAACTTTGAAAAAGGAGAACAGTGTGAGTGTAGGATGGTTTGGGAAAAGGCTATTTTTGGAGATGGACAGGCAGGCTGTAGGGGAGGAGGTAGGCCTGTATTTTGAACCAAAAAACTCAAATGAGTTTTTGAGTTCAATATGTGTAATTTTTTCGTATGCTGCTACCACTTTATAATCCATAATTTTTCGGCCAGGTAGTCCGATAAATTGGCGACACGAGAACAGTATGAGTGTTGGATGGTTTGGGAAAAGGCTTTTTTTGGAGATGGACAGGCAGGCTGTAGGGGAGGAGGTAGGCCTGTATTTTGAACTTAAAAACTCAATTGAGTTTTTGAGTTTAAAATGTGTAATTTTCCCGTGTGCTGCTACAATTTTATAATCCATAATTTTTGAGCCAGGTAGTCCGATAAATTGGCGACACGAGAACAGTATGAGTGTAGGATGGTTTGGGAAAAGGATTTTTTGGAGATGGACAGGCAGGCTGTAGGGAAGGAGGTAGGCCTGAATTTTGAACTTAAAGACTCAATTGAGTTTTTGAGTTCAATATGTGTAATTTTCCTGTATGCTGCTACCACTTTATAATCCATAATTTTTCGGCCAGGTAGTCCGATAAATTGGCGACACGAGAACACTATGAGTGTTGGATGGTTTGGGAAAAGCTTTTTCTAGAGATGGACAGGCAGGCTTTAGGGGAGGAGGTAGGCCTGTATTTTGAACTTAAAAACTCAATTGAGTTTTTGAGTTCAAAATGTGTAATTTTCCCGTATGCTGCTACAAATTTATAATTCATAATTTTTGGGCCAGGTAGTCCAATAACTTGGCGACAAAAGAACAGTATGAGTGTAGGATGGTTTGGGAAAAGGATTTTTTGGAGATGGACAGGCAGGCTGTAGGGGAGGAGGTAGGCCTGAATTTTGAACCAAAAAACTCAAATGAGTTTTTGAGTTTAAAATGTGTAATTTTCCCCTATGCTGCTACCATTTTATAATCTAAAATTTTTGGGCCAGGTAGTCCGATAACTTAGAAAAACGAGAATAGTATTAGTGTAGGATGGTTTGGGAAAAGGCTATTTTTGGAGATGGACAGGCAGGCTGTAGGGGAGGAGGTAGGCCTGAATTTTGAACCAAAAAACTCAACTGAGTTTTTGAGTTCAAAATGTGTATTTTTCCCGTATGCTGCTACCACTTTATAATCCATAATTTTTGGGCCAGGTATTCCGATAAATTGGCGACACGAGAACAGTAGGAGTGTAGGATGGTTTGGCAAAAGGCTTTTTTTGGAGATTGACAGGCAGGCTGTAGGGGAGGAGGTAGGCCTGAATTTTGAACCAAAAAACTCAAATGAGTTTTTGAGTTCAAAATGTGTAATTTTCTTGTATGCTGCTACAATTTTATAATCCATAAATTTTTGGGCCAGGTAGTATGATAACTTTGCAAAACGAGAACTGTATGAGTGTAGGATGGTTTGGGAAAAGGATTTTTTGGAGATGGACAGGCAGGCTGTAGGGGAGGAGGTAGGCCTGTATTTTGAACCAAAAAGCTCAAATGAGTTTTTGAGTTCAAAATATGTAATTTTCCTGTATGCTGCTACCACTTTATAATCCATAATTTTTCGGCCAGGTAGTCCGATAAATTGGCGACACGAGAACAGTATGAGTGTTGGTTGGTTTGGGAAAAGCTTTTTCTGGAGATGGACAGGCAGGCTGTAGGGGAGGAGGTAGGCCTGTATTTTGAACCAAAAAACTCAAATGAGTTTTTGAGTTCAAAATGTGTAATTTTCCCGTATGCTGCTACAAATTTATAATTCATAATTTTTGGGCCAGGTAGTCCAATAACTTGGCGACACAAGAACAGTATGAGTGTAGGATGGTTTGGGAAAAGGATTTTTTGGAGATGGACAGGCAGGCTGTAGGGGAGGAGGTAGGCCTGTATTTTGAACCAAAAAACTCAAATGAGTTTTTGAGTTCAAAATGTGTAATTTTCCCCTATGCTGCTACCATTTTATAATCTAAAATTTTTGGGCCAGGTAGTCCGATAACTTAGAAAAACGAGAATAGTATTAGTGTAGGATGGTTTGGGAAAAGGCTATTTTTGGAGATGGACAGGCAGGCTGTAGGGGAGGAGGTAGGCCTGAATTTTGAACCAAAAAACTCAACTGAGTTTTTGAGTTCAAAATGTGTATTTTTCAAGTATGCTGCTACCACTTTATAATCCATAATTTTTGGGCCAAGTAGTATGATAACTTTGCAAAACGAGAACTGTATGAGTGTAGGATGGTTTGGGAAAAGGCTTTTTTTGGAGATGGACAGGCAGGCTGTAGGGGAGGAGTTAGGCCTGTATTTTGAACCAAAAAGCTCAAATGAGTTTTTGAGTTCAAAATGTGTAATTTTCCTGTATGCTGCTACCACTTTATAATCCATAATTTTTGGGCCAGGTAGTCCAATAAATTGGCGACACGAGAACAGTATGAGTGTAGGATGGTTTGGGAAAAGGCTTTTTTTTGGAGATGGACAGGCAGGCTGTAGGGGAGGAGGTAGGCCTGTATTTTGAACCAAAAAACTCAAATGAGTTTTTGAGTTCAAAATGTGTAATTTTCCCGTATGCTGCTACAAATTTATAATTCATAATTTTTGGGCCAGGTAGTCCAATAACTTGGCGACACAAGAACAGTATGAGTGTAGGATGGTTTGGGAAAAGGATTTTTTGGAGATGGACAGGCAGGCTGTAGGGGAGGAGGTAGGCCTGTATTTTGAACCAAAAAACTCAAATGAGTTTTTGAGTTTAAAATGTGTAATTTTCCCCTATGCTGCTACCACTTTATAATCCATAATTTTTCGGCCAGGTAGTCCGATAAATTGGCGACACGAGAACTGTATGAGTGTAGGATGGTTTGGGAAAAGGCTTTTTTTGGAGATGGACAGGCAGGCTGTAGGGGAGGAGGTAGGCCTGAATTTTGAACTTAAAAACTCAATTGAGTTTTTGAGTTCAATATGTGTAATTTTTTCGTATGCTGCTACCACTTTATAATCCATAATTTTTCGGCCAGGTAGTCCGATAAATTGGCGACACAAGAACTGTATGAGTGTAGGATGGTTTGGGAAAAGGCTTTTTTTGGAGATGGACAGGCAGGCTGTAGGGGAGGAGGTAGGCCTGAATTTTGAACTTAAAAACTCAATTGAGTTTTTGAGTTCAATATGTGTAATTTTTTCGTATGCTGCTACCACTTTATAATCCATAATTTTTCGGCCAGGTAGTCCGATAAATTGGCGACACGAGAACAGTATGAGTGTTGGATGGTTTGGGAAAAGGCTTTTTTGGAGATGGACAGGCAGGCTGTAGGGGAGGAGGTAGGCCTGTATTTTGAACCAAAAAGCTCAAATGAGTTTTTGAGTTCAAAATGTGTAATTTTCCTATATGCTGCTACCACTTTATAATCCATAATTTTTCGGCCAGGTAGTCCGATAAATTGGCGACACGAGAACAGTATGAGTGTAGGATGGTTTGGGAAAAGGCTTTTTTTGGAGATGGACAGGCAGGCTGTAGGGGAGGAGGTAGGCCTGTATTTTGAACCAAAAAACTCAAATGAGTTTTTGAGTTCAAAATGTGTAATTTTTCCGTATGCTGCTACAAATTTATAATTCATAATTTTTGGGCCAGGTAGTCCAATAACTTGGCGACACAAGAACAGTATGAGTGTAGGATGGTTTGGGAAAAGGATTTTTTGGAGATGGACAGGCAGGCTGTAGGGGAGGAGGTAGGCCTGTATTTTGAACCAAAAAACTCAAATGAGTTTTTGAGTTCAAAATGTGTAATTTTCCCCTATGCCGCTACCATTTTATAATGTAAAATTTTTAGCCCAGGTAGTCCGATAACTTAGAAAAACTAGAATAGTATTAGTGTAGGATGGTTTGGGAAAAGGCTATTTTTGGAGATGGACAGGCAGGCTGTAGGGGAGGAGGTAGGCCTGAATTTTAAACCAAAAAACTCAAATGAGTTTTTGAGTTCAAAATGTGTAATTTTCCCGTATGCTGCTACCACTTTATAATCCATAATTTTTGGGCCAGGTAGTCCGATAAATTGGCGACACGAGAACAGTATGAGTGTAGGATGGTTTGGGAAAAGGTTTTTTTTGGAGATGGACAGGCAGGCTGTAGGGGAGGAGGTAGGCCGGAATTTTGAACTAAAAAACTCAAATGAGTTTTTGAGTTCAAAATGTGTAATTTTCCCGTATGCTGCTACCACTTTATAATCCATAATTTTTGGGCCAGGTAGTCCGATAAATTGGCGACACGAGAACTGTATGAGTGTAGGATGGTTTGGGAAAAGGCTTTTTTTGGAGATGGACAGGCAGGCTGTAGGAGAGGAGGTAGGCCTGAATTTTGAACTTAAAAACTCAATTGAGTTTTTGAGTTCAATATGTGTAATTTTTTCGTATGCTGCTACCACTTTATAATCCATAATTTTTGGGCCAGGTAGTCCGATAAATTGGCGACACAAGAACTGTATGAGTGTAGGATGGTTTGGGAAAAGGCTTTTTTTGGAGATGGACAGGCAGGCTGTAGGGGAGGAGGTAGGCCTGAATTTTGAACTTAAAAACTTAATTGAGTTTTTGAGTTCAATATGTGTAATTTTTTCGTATGCTGCTACCACTTTATAATCCATAATTTTTCGGCCAGGTAGTCTGATAAATTGGTGACACGAGAACAGTATGAGTGTAGGATGGTTGGGGAAAGGATTTTTTGGAGATGGACAGGCAGGCTGTAGGGGAGGAGGTAGGCCTGTATTTTGAACCAAAAAGCTCAAATGAGTTTTTGAGTTCAAAATATGTAATTTTCCTGTATGCTGCTACCACTTTATAATCCATAATTTTTCGGCCAGGTAGTCCGATAAATTGGCGACACGAGAACAGTATGAGTGTTGGATGGTTTGGGAAAAGGCTTTTTTTGGAGATGGACAGGCAGGCTTTAGGGGAGGAGGTAGGCCTGTTTTTTTTCTTAAAAACTCAAATGAGTTTTTAGGTCCAAAATGTGTAATTTTCCCTTATCCTGCTACCATTTTATAATCCATAATGTTTGGGCCAGGTAGTACGATAACTTTGAAACAGGAGAACAGTGTGAGTGTAGGATGGTTTGGGAAAAGGCTATTTTTGAAGATGGACAGGCAGGCTGTAAGGGAGGAGGTAGGCCTGTATTTTGAATCAAAAAACTCAAATGAGTTTTTGAGTTCAAAATGTGTAATTTTCTCGTATGCTGCTACCACTTTATAATACATAATTTTTGGGCCAGGTAGTCCGATAAATTGGCGACACGAGAACAGTATGAGTGTAGGATGGTTTGGGAAAAGGCTTTTTTTGGAGATGGACAGGCAGGCTGTAGGGGAGGAGGTAGGCCTGTATTTTGAACCAAAAAACTCAAATGAGTTTTTAGGTCCAAAATGTGTGATTTTCCCTTGTCCTGCTACCATTTTATAATCCATAATTTTTGGGCCAGGTAGTCCGATAACTTTGAAAAACGAGAACAGTATGAGTGTAGGATTGTTTGGGAAAAGGCTTTTTTTGGAGATGGACAGGCAGGATGTAGGGGAGGAGGTAGGCCTGTATTTTGAACCAAAAAGCTCAAATGAGTTTTTGAGTTCAAAATGTGTAATTTTCCCGTATGCTGCTACCACTTTATAATCCATATTTTTTGGGCCAGGTAGTCCGATAAATTGGCGACATGAGAACAGTATGAGTGTAGGATTGTTTGGGAAAAGGCTTTTTTTGGAGATGGACAGGCAGGATGTAGGGGAGGAGGTAGGCCTGTATTTTGAACCAAAAAGCTCAAATGAGTTTTTGAGTTCAAAATGTGTAATTTTCCTGTATGCTGCTACCACTTTATAATCCATAATTTTTCGGCCAGGTAGTCAGATAAATTGGCGACACGAGAACAGTATGAGTGTAGGATGGTTTGGGAAAAGGCTTTTTTTGGAGATGGACAGGCAGGCTGTAGGGGAGGAGGTAGGCCTGTATTTTGAACCAAAAAACTCAAATGAGTTTTTGAGTTCAAAATGTGTAATTTTCCCCTATGCTGCTACCATTTTATAATCTAAAATTTTTGGGCCAGGTAGTCCGATAACTTAGAAAAACGAGAATAGTATTAGTGTAGGATGGTTTGGGAAAAGGTTATTTTTGGAGATGGACAGGCAGGCTGTAGGGGAGGAGGTAGGCCTGAATTTTGAACCAAAAAACTCAAATGAGTTTTTGAGTTCAAAATGTGTAATTTTCCCGTGTGCTGCTACCACTTTATAATCCATAATTTTTGGGCCAGGTAGTCCGATAAATTGGCGACACGAGAACAGTATGAGTGTAGGATGGTTTGGGAAAAGGCTTTTTTTGGAGCTGGACAGGCAGGCTGTAGGGGAGGAGGTAGGCCGGAAGTTTGAACCAAAAAACTCAAATGAGTTTTTGAGTTCAAAATGTGTAATTTTCCCGTATGCTGCTACCACTTTATAATCCATAATTTTTGGGCCAGGTAGTCCGATAAATTGGCGACACGAGAACTGTATGAGTGTAGGATGGTTTGGGAAAAGGCTTTTTTTGGAGATGGACAGGCAGGCTGTAGGGGAGGAGGTAGGCCTGAATTTTGAACTTAAAAACTCAATTGAGTTTTTGAGTTCAATATGTGTAATTTTTTCGTATGCTGCTACCACTTTATAATCCATAATTTTTCGGCCAGGTAGTCCGATAAATTGGCGACACAAGAACAGTATGAGTGTTGGATGGTTTGGGAAAAGGCTTTTTTGGAGATGGACAGGCAGGCTGTAGGGGAGGAGGTAGGCCTGTATTTTGAACCAAAAAGCTCAAATGAGTTTTTGAGTTCAAAATGTGTAATTTTCCTGTATGCTGCTACCACTTTATAATCCATAATTTTTCGGCCAGGTAGTCCGATAAATTGGCGACACGAGAACAGTATGAGTGTAGGATGGTTTGGGAAAAGGCTTTTTTTTGGAGATGGACAGGCAGGCTGTAGGGGAGGAGGTAGGCCTGTATTTTGAACCAAAAAACTCAAATGAGTTTTTGAGTTCAAAATGTGTAATTTTTCCGTATGCTGCTACAAATTTATAATTCATAATTTTTGGGCCAGGTAGTCCAATAACTTGGCGACACAAGAACAGTATGAGTGTAGGATGGTTTGGGAAAAGGATTTTTTGGAGATGGACAGGCAGGCTGTAGGGGAGGAGGTAGGCCTGTATTTTGAACAAAAAAACTCAAATGAGTTTTTGAGTTCAAAATGTGTAATTTTCCCCTATGCTGCTACCATTTTATAATCTAAAATTTTTGGGCCAGGTAGTCCGATAACTTAGAAAAACGAGAATAGTATTAGTGTAGGATGGTTTGGGAAAAGGCTATTTTTGGAGATGGACAGGCAGGCTGTAGGGGAGGAGGTAGGCTTGAATTTTGAACCAAAAAACTCAAATGAGTTTTTGAGTTCAAAATGTGTAATTTTCCCGTATGCTGCTACCACTTTATAATCCATAATTTTTGGGCCAGGTAGTCCGATAAATTGGCGACACGAGAACAGTATGAGTGTAGGATGGTTTGGGAAAGGATTTTTTGGAGATGGACAGGCAGGCTGTAGGGGAGGAGGTAGGCCTGTATTTTGAACTTAATAACTCAATTGAGTTTTTGAGTTTAAAATGTGTAATTTTCCCGTGTGCTGCTACAATTTTATAATACATCATTTTTGGGCCAGGTAGTTCGATAAATTGCTGACACGAGAACAGTATGAGTGTAGGATGCTTTGGGAAAAGGATTTTTTGGAGATGGACAGGCAGGCTGTAGGGGAGGAGGTAGGCCTGTATTTTGAACCAAAAAACTCAAATGAGTTTTTAAATTCAAAATGTGTAATTTTCCCCTATGCTGCTACCACTTTATAATCCATAATTTTTCGGCCAGGTAGTCCGATAAATTGGCGACACGAGAACAATATGAGTGTAGGATGGTTTGGGAAAAGGCTTTTTTTGGAGATGGACAGGCAGGCTGTAGGGGAGGAGGTAGGCCTGTATTTTGAACCAAAAAACTCAAATGAGTTTTTGAGTTCAAAATATGTAATTTTCCCCTATGCTGCTACCATTTTATAATCTAAAATTTTTGGGCCAGGTAGTCCGATAACTTAGAAAAACGAGAATAGTATTAGTGTAGGATGGTTTGGGAAAAGGCTATTTTTGGAGATGGACAGGCAGGCTGTAGGGGAGGAGGTAGGCCTGAATTTTGAACCAAAAAACTCAAATGAGTTTTTGAGTTCAAAATGTGTAATTTTCCCGTGTGCTGCTACCACTTTATAATCCATAATTTTTGGGCCAGGTAGTCCGATAAATTGGCGACACGAGAACAGTATGAGTGTAGGATGGTTTGGGAAAAGGCTTTTTTTGGAGCTGGACAGGCAGGCTGTAGGGGAGGAGGTAGGCCGGAATTTTGAACCAAAAAACTCAAATGAGTTTTTGAGTTCAAAATGTGTAATTTTCCCGTATGCTGCTACCACTTTATAATCCATAATTTTTGGGCCAGGTAGTCCGATAAATTGGCGACACGAGAACTGTATGAGTGTAGGATGGTTTGGGAAAAGGCTTTTTTTGGAGATGGACAGGCAGGCTGTAGGGGAGGAGGTAGGCCTGAATTTTGAACTTAAAAACTCAATTGAGTTTTAGAGTTCAAGATGTGTAAATTTTTCGTATGCTGCTACCACTTTATAATCCATAATATTTCGGCCAGGTAGTCCGATAAATTGGCGACACGAGAACAGTATGAGTGTTGGATGGTTTGGGAAAAGGCTTTTTTGGAGATGGACAGGCAGGCTGTAGGGGAGGAGGTAGGCCTGTATTTTGAACCAAAAAGCTCAAATGAAATTTTGAGTTCAAAATGTGTAATTTTCCTGTATGCTGCTACCACTTTATAATCCATAATTTTTCGGCCAGGTAGTCCGATAAATTGGCGACACGAGAACAGTATGAGTGTAGGATGGTTTGGGAAAAGGCTTTTTTTGGAGATGGACAGGCAGGCTGTAGGGGAGGAGGTAGGCCTGTATTTTGAACCAAAAAACTCAAATGAGTTTTTGAGTTCAAAATGTGTAATTTTTCCGTATGCTGCTACAAATTTATAATTCATAATTTTTGGGCCAGGTAGTCCAATAACTTGGCGACACAAGAACAGTATGAGTGTAGGATGGTTTGGGAAAAGGATTTTTTGGAGATGGACAGGCAGGCTGTAGGGGAGGAGGTAGGCCTGTATTTTGAACCAAAAAACTCAAATGAGTTTTTGAGTTCAAAATGTGTAATTTTCCCCTATGCTGCTACCATTTTATAATCTAAAATTTTTGGGCCAGGTAGTCCGATAACTTAGAAAAACGAGAATAGTATTAGTGTAGGATGGTTTGGGAAAAGGCTATTTTTGGAGATGGACGGGCAGGCTGTAGAGGAGGAGGTAGGCCTGAATTTTGAACCAAAAAACTCAAATGAGTTTTTGAGTTCAAAATGTGTAATTTTCCTGTGTGCTGCTACCACTTTATAATCCATAATTTTTGGGCCAGGTAGTCCGATAAATTGGCGACACGAGAACAGTATGAGTGTAAGATGGTTTGGGAAAAGGCTTTTTTTGGAGATGGACAGGCAGGCTGTAGGGGAGGAGGTAGGCCGGAATTTTGAACCAAAAAACTCAAATGAGTTTTTGAGTTCAAAATGTGTAATTTTCCTGTATGCTGCTACCACTTTATAATCCATAATTTTTGGGCCAGGTAGTCCGATAAATTGGCGACACGAGAACTGTATGAGTGTAGGATGGTTTGGGAAAAGGCTTTTTTTGGAGATGGACAGGCAGGCTGTAGGGGAGGAGGTAGGCCTGAATTTTGAACTTAAAAACTCAATTGAGTTTTTGAGTTCAATATGTGTAATTTTTTCGTATGCTGCTACCACTTTATAATCCATAATTTTTCGGCCAGGTAGTCCGATAAATTGGCGACACAAGAACTGTATGAGTGTAGGATGGTTTGGGAAAAGGCTTTTTTTGGAGATGGACAGGCAGGCTGTAGGGGAGGAGGTAGGCCTGAATTTTGAACTTAAAAACTCAATTGAGTTTTTGAGTTCAATATGTGTAATTTTTTCGTATGCTGCTACCACTTTATAATCCATAATTTTTCGGCCAGGTAGTCCGATAAATTGGCGACACGAGAACAGTATGAGTGTTGGATGGTTTGGGAAAAGGCTTTTTTGGAGATGGACAGGCAGGCTGTAGGGGAGGAGGTAGGCCTGTATTTTGAACTAAAAAGCTCAAATGAGTTTTTGAGTTCAAAATGTGTAATTTTCCTGTATGCTGCTACCACTTTATAATCCATAATTTTTCGGCCAGGTAGTCCGATAAATTGGCGACACGAGAACTGTATGAGTGTAGGATGGTTTGGGAAAAGGCTTTTTTTGGAGATGGACAGGCAGGCTGTAGGGGAGGAGGTAGGCCTGAATTTTGAACTTAAAAACTCAATTGAGTTTTTGAGTTCAATATGTGTAATTTTTTCGTATGCTGCTACCACTTTATAATCCATAATTTTTCGGCCAGGTAGTCCGATAAATTGGCGACACAAGAACTGTATGAGTGTAGGATGGTTTGGGAAAAGGCTTTTTTTGGAGATGGACAGGCAGGCTGTAGGGGAGGAGGTAGGCCTGAATTTTGAACTTAAAAACTCAATTGAGTTTTTGAGTTCAATATGTGTAATTTTTTCGTATGCTGCTACCACTTTATAATCCATAATTTTTGGGCCAAGTAGTCCGATAAATTGGCGACACGAGAACAGTATGAGTGTTGGATGGTTTGGGAAAAGGCTTTTTTGGAGATGGACAGGCAGGCTGTAGGGGAGGACGTAGGCCTGTATTTTGAACTTAAAAACTCAATTGAGTTTTTGAGTTTAAAATGTGTAATTTTCCCGTGTGCTGCTACAATTTTATAATTCATAATTTTTGGGCCAGGAAGTCCGATAAATTGGTGACACGAGAACAGTATGAGTGTAGAATGGTTGGGGAAAGGATTTTTTGGAGATGGACAGGCAGGCTGTAGGGGAGGAGGTAGGCCTGTATTTTGAACCAAAAAGCTCAAATGAGTTTTTGAGTTCAAAATATGTAATTTTCCTGTATGCTGCTACCACTTTATAATCCATAATTTTTCGGCCAGGTAGTCCGATAAATTGGCGACACGAGAACAGTATGAGTGTTGGATGGTTTGGGAAAAGGCTTTTTTTGGAGATGGACAGGCAGGCTTTAGGGGAGGAGGTAGGCCTGTATTTTGAACTTAAAAACTCAATTGAGTTTTTGAGTTTAAAATGTGTAATTTTCCCGTGTGCTGCTACAATTTTATAATCCATCATTTTTGGGCCAGGTAGTCCGATAAATTGGTGACACTAGAACAGTATGAGTGTAGGATGCTTTGGGAAAAGGATTTTTTGGAGATGGACAGGCAGGCTGTAGGGGAGGAGGTAGGCCTGTATTTTGAACCAAAAAACTCAAATGAGTTTTTGAGTTCAAAATGTGTAATTTTCCCGTATGCTGCTACAAATTTATAATTCATAATTTTTGGGCCAGGTAGTCCAATAACTTGGCGACACAAGAACAGTATGAGTGTAGGATGGTTTGGGAAAAGGATTTTTTGGAGATGGACAGGCAGGCTGTAGGGGAGGAGGTAGGCCTGTATTTTGAACCAAAAAACTCAAATGAGTTTTTGAGTTTAAAATGTGTAATTTTCCCCTATGCTGCTACCACTTTATAATCCATAATTTTTCGGCCAGGTAGTCCGATAAATTGGCGACACGAGAACTGTATGAGTGTAGGATGGTTTGGGAAAAGGCTTTTTTTGGAGATGGACAGGCAGGCTGTAGGGGAGGAGGTAGGCCGGAATTTTGAACCAAAAAACTCAAATGAGTTTTTGAGTTCAAAATGTGTAATTTTCCCGTATGCTGCTACCACTTTATAATCCATAATTTTTGGGCCAGGTAGTCCGATAAATTGGCGACACGAGAACTGTATGAGTGTAGGATGGTTTGGGAAAAGGCTTTTTTTTGGAGATGGACAGGCAGGCTGTAGGGGAGGAGGTAGGCCTGAATTTTGAACTTAAAAACTCAATTGAGTTTTTGAGTTCAATATGTGTAATTTTTTCGTATGCTGCTACCACTTTATAATCCATAATTTTTCGGCCAGGTAGTCCGATAAATTGGCGACACAAGAACTGTATGAGTGTAGGATGGTTTGGGAAAAGGCTTTTTTTGGAGATGGACAGGCAGGCTGTAGGGGAGGAGGTAGGCCTGAATTTTGAACTTAAAAACTCAATTGAGTTTTTGAGTTGAATATGTGTAATTTTTTCGTATGCTGCTACCACTTTATAATCCATAATTTTTCGGCCAGGTAGTCCGATAAATTGGTGACACGAGAACAGTATGAGTGTTGGATGGTTTGGGAAAAGGCTTTTTTGGAGATGGACAGGCAGGCTGTAGGGGAGAAGGTAGGCCTGAATTTTGAACCAAAAAACTCAAATGAGTTTTTGAGTTCAAAATGTGTAATTTTCCCGTATGCTGCTACCACTTTATAATCCATAATTTTTGGGCCAGGTAGTCCGATAAATTGGCGACACGAGAACAGTATGAGTGTAGGATGGTTTGGGAAAAGGCTTTTTTTTGGAGATGGACAGGCAGGCTGTAGGGGAGGAGGTAGGCCGGACTTTTGAACCAAAAAACTCAAATGAGTTTTTGAGTTCAAAATGTGTAATTTTCCCATATGCTGCTACAAATTTATAATCCATAAATTTTTGGGCCAGGTAGTATGATAACTTTGCAAAACGAGAACTGTATGAGTGTAGGATGGTTTGGGAAAAGGCTTTTTTTGGAGATGGACAGGCAGGCTGTAGGGGAGGAGTTAGGCCTGTATTTTGAACCAAAAAGCTCAAATGAGTTTTTGAGTTCAAAATGTGTAATTTTCTTGTATGCTGCTACCACTTTATAATCCATAATTTTTCGGCCAGGTAGTCCGATAAATTGGCAACACGAGAACAGTATGAGTGTTGGATGGTTTGGGAAAAGGCTTTTTTTGGAGATGGACAGGCAGGCTGTAGGGGAGGAGTTAGGCCTGTATTTTGAACCAAAAAGCTCAAATGAGTTTTTGAGTTCAAAATGTGTAATTTTCTTGTATGCTGCTACCACTTTATAATCCATAATTTTTCGGCCAGGTAGTCCGATAAATTGGCGACACAAGAACAGTATGAGTGTAGGGTGGTTTGGGAGATGGACAGGCAGGCTGTAGGGGAGGAGGTAGGCCTGTATTTTGAACCAAAAAGCTCAAATGAGTTTTTGAGTTCTAAATATGTAATTTTCCTGTATGCTGCTACCACTTTATAATCCATAATTTTTCGGCCAGGTAGTCCGATAAATTGGCGACACGAGAACAGTATGAGTGTAGGATGCTTTGGGAAAAGGATTTTTTGGAGATGGACAGGCAGGCTGTAGGGGAGGAGGTAGGCCTGTATTTTGAACCAAAAAACTCAAATGAGTTTTTGAGTTCAAAATGTGTAATTTTCCCGTATGTTGCTACAAATTTATAATTCATAATTTTTGGGCCAGGTAGTCCAATAACTTGGTGACACAAGAACAGTATGAGTGTAGGATGGTTTGGGAAAAGGATTTTTTGGAGATGGACAGGCAGGCTGTAGGGGAGGAGGTAGGCCTGTATTTTGAACCAAAAAACTCAAATGAGTTTTTGAGTTTAAAATGTGTAAATTTCCCCTATGCTGCTACCATTTTATAATCTAAAATTTTTGGGCCAGGTAGTCCGATAACTTAGAAAAACGAGAACAGTATTAGTGTAGGATGGTTTGGGAAAAGGCTATTTTTGGAGATGGACAGGCAGGCTGTAGGGGAGGAGGAAGGCCTGAATTTTGAACCAAAAAACTCAACTGAGTTTTTGAGTTCAAAATGTGTATTTTTTCCATATGCTGCTACCACTTTATAATCCATAATTTTTGGGCCAGGTATTCCGATAAATTGGCGACACGAGAACAGTATGAGTGTAGGATGGTTTGGGAAAAGGCTTTTTTTGGAGATTGACAGGCAGGCTGTAGGGGAGGAGGTAGGCCTGAATTTTGAACCAAAAAACTCAAATGAGTTTTTGAGTTCAAAATGTGTAATTTTCTTGTATGCTGCTACAATTTTATAAGCCATACATTTTTGGGCCAGGTAGTATGATAACTTTGCAAAACGAGAACTGTATGAGTGTAGGTTGGTTTGGGAAAAGGCTTTTTTTGGAGATGGACAGGCAGGCTGTAGGGGAGGAGTTAGGCCTGTTTTTTTTTCTTAAAAACTCAAATGAGTTTTTAGGTCCAAAATGTGTGATTTTCCCTTATCCTGCTACCATTTTATAATCCATAATTTTTTGCCAGGTTGTCCGATAACTTTGAAAAACGAGAACAGTATGAGTGTAGGATTGTTTGGGAAAAGGCTTTTTTTGGAGATGGACAGGCAGGCTGTAGGGGAGGAGGTAGGCCTGTATTTTGAACCAAAAAACTCAAATGAGTTTTTGAGTTCAAAATGTGTAATTTTCCCGTATGCTGCTACAAATTTATAATTCATAATTTTTGGGCCAGGTAGTCCAATAACTTGGCGACACAAGAACAGTATGAGTGTAGGATGGTTTGGGAAAGGATTTTTTGGAGATGGACAGGCAGGCTGTAGGGGAGGAGGTAGGCCTGTATTTTGAACCAAAAAACTCAAATGAGTTTTTGAGTTCAAAATGTGTAATTTTCCCCTATGCTGCTACCATTTTATAATCTAAAATTTTTGGGCCAGGTAGTCCGATAACTTAGAAAAACGAGAATAGTATTAGTGTAGGATGGTTTGGGAAAAGGCTATTTTTGGAAATGGACAGGCAGGCTGTAGGGGAGGAGGTAGGCCTGAATTTTGAACCAAAAAACTCAAATGAGTTTTTGAGTTCAAAATGTGTAATTTTCCCGTATGCTGCTACCACTTTATAATCCATAATTTTTGGGCCAGGTAGTCCGATAAATTGGCGACACGAGAACTGTATGAGTGTAGGATGGTGTGGGAAAAGGCTTTTTTTGGAGATGGACAAGCAGGCTGTAGGGGAGGAGGTAGGCCTGTATTTTGAACCAAAAAACTCAAATGAGTTTTTGAGTTCAAAATGTGTAATTTTCCCGTATGCTGCTACAAATTTATAATTCATAATTTTTGGGCCAGGTAGTCCAATAACTTGGCGACACAAGAACAGTATGAGTGTAGGATGGTTTGGGAAAAGGATTTTTTGGAGATGGACAGGCAGGCTGTAGGGGAGGAGGTAGGCCTGTATTTTGAACCAAAAAACTCAAATGAGTTTTTGAGTTTAAAATGTGTAATTTTCCCCTATGCTGCTACCATTTTATAATCTAAAATTTTTGGGCCAGGTAGTCCGATAACTTAGAAAAACGAGAATAGTATTAGTGTAGGATGGTTTGGGAAAAGGCTATTTTTGGAGATGGACAGGCAGGCTGTAGGGGAGGAGGTAGGCCTGAATTTTGAACCAAAAAACTCAACTGAGTTTTTGAGTTCAAAATGTGTATTTTTCCCATATGCTGCTACCACTTTATAATCCATAATTTTTGGGCCAGGTATTCCGATAAATTGGCGACACGAGAACAGTATGAGTGTAGGATGGTTTGGGAAAAGGCTTTTTTTGGAGATTGACAGGCAGGCTGTAGGGGAGGAGGTAGGCCTGAATTTTGAACCAAAAAACTCAAATGAGTTTTTGAGTTCAAAATGTGTAATTTTCTTGTATGCTGCTACAATTTTATAATCCATACATTTTTGGGCCAGGTAGTATGATAACTTTGCAAAACGAGAACTGTATGAGTGTAGGATGGTTTGGGAAAAGTTTTTTTTTGGAGATGGACAGGCAGGCTGCAGGGGAGGAGTAAGGCCTGTTTTTTTTTCTTAAAAACTCAAATGAGTTTTTAGGTCCAAAATGTGTAATTTTCCCTTATCCTACTTCCATTTTATAATCCATAATGTTTGGGCCAGGTAGTACGATAACTTTGAAAAAGTAGAACAGTGTGAGTGTAGGATGGTTTGGGAAAAGGCTATTTTTGGAGATGGACAGGCAGGCTGTAGGGGAGGAGGTAGGCCTGTATTTTGAACCAAAAAACTCAAATGAGTTTTTGAGTTCAAAATGTGTAATTTTCTCGTATGCAGCTACCACTTTATAATACATAATTTTTGGGCCAGGTAGTCCGATAAATTGGCGACACGAGAACAGTATGAGTGTAGGATGGTTTGGGAAAAGGCTTTTTTTGGAGATGGACAGGCAGGCTGTAGGGGAGGAGGTAGGCCTGTATTTTGAACCAAAAAACTCAAATGAGTTTTTAGGTCCAAAATGTGTGATTTTCCCTTATCCTGCTACCAGTTTATAATCCATAATTTTTGGGCCAGGTAGTCCGATAACTTTGAAAAACAAGAACAGTATGAGTGTAGGATTGTTTGGGAAAAGGCTTTTTTTGGAGATGGACAGGCAGGCTGTAGGGGAGGAGGTAGGCCTGTATTTTGAACCAAAAAGCTCAAATGAGTTTTTGAGTTCAAAATGTGTAATTTTCCTGTATGCTGCTACCACTTTATAATCCATAATTTTTCGGCCAGGTAGTCCGATAAATTGGCGACACGAGAACAGTATGAGTGTAGGATGGTTTGGGAAAAGGCTTTTTTTGGAGATGGACAGGCAGGCTGTAGGGGAGGAGGTAGGCCTGTATTTTGAACCAAAAAACTCAAATGAGTTTTTGAGTTCAAAATGTGTAATTTTCCCGTATGCTGCTACAAATTTATAATTCATAATTTTTGGGCCAGGTAGTACAATAACTTGGCGACACAAGAACAGTATGAGTGTAGGATGGTTTGGGAAAAGGATTTTTTGGAGATGGACAGGCAGGCTGTAGGGGAGGAGGTAGGCCTGTATTTTGAACAAAAAAACTCAAATGAGTTTTTGAGTTCAAAATGTGTAATTTTCCCCTATGCTGCTACCATTTTATAATCTAAAATTTTTGGGCCAGGTAGTCCGATAACTTAGAAAAACGAGAATAGTATTAGTGTAGGATGGTTTGGGAAAAGGCTATTTTTGGAGATGGACAGGCAGGCTGTAGGGAAGGAGGTAGGCTTGAATTTTGAACCAAAAAACTCAAATGAGTTTTTGAGTTCAAAATGTGTAATTTTCCCGTATGCTGCTACCACTTTATAATCCATAATTTTTGGGCCAGGTAGTCCGATAAATTGGCGACACGAGAACAGTATGAGTGTAGGATGGTTTGGGAAAGGATTTTTTGGAGATGGACAGGCAGGCTGTAGGGGAGGAGGTAGGCCTGTATTTTGAACTTAATAACTCAATTGAGTTTTTGAGTTTAAAATGTGTAATTTTCCCGTGTGCTGCTACAATTTTATAATACATCATTTTTGGGCCAGGTAGTTCGATAAATTGCTGACACGAGAACAGTATGAGTGTAGGATGCTTTGGGAAAAGGATTTTTTGGAGATGGACAGGCAGGCTGTAGGGGAGGAGGTAGGCCTGTATTTTGAACCAAAAAACTCAAATGAGTTTTTAAATTCAAAATGTGTAATTTTCCCCTATGCTGCTACCATTTTATAATCTAAAATTTTTGGGCCAGGTAGTCCGATAACTTAGAAAAACAAGAACAGTATGAGTGTAGGATTGTTTGGGAAAAGGCTATTTTTGGAGATGGACAGGCAGGCTGTAGGGGAGGAGGTAGGCCTGAATTTTGAACCAAAAAACTCAAATGAGTTTTTGAGTTCAAAATGTGTAATTTTCTTGTATGCTGCTACAATTTTATAATCCATAAATTTTTGGGCCAGGTAGTATGATAACTTTGCAAAACGAGAACTGTATGAGTGTAGGATGGTTTGGGAAAAGGCTTTTTTTGAAGATGGACAGGCAGGCTGTAGGGGAGGAGGTAGGCCAGAATTTTGAACTAAAAAACTCAAATGAGTTTTTGAGTTCAAAATGTGTAATTTTCCCGTATGCTGCTACCACTTTATAATCCATAATTTTTGGGCCAGGTAGTCCGATAAATTGGTGACACGAGAACTGTATGAGTGTAGGATGGTTTGGGAAAAGGCTTTTTTTTGGAGAGGGACAGGCAGGCTGTAGGGGAGGAGGTAGGCCTGAATTTTGAACTTAAAAACTCATTTGAGTTTTTGAGTTCAATATGTGTAATTTTTTCGTATGCTGCTACCACTTTATAATCCATAATTTTTCGGCCAGGTAGTCCGATAAATTGGCGACACAAGAACAGTATGAGTGTAGGATGGTTTGGGAAAAGGCTTTTTTTGGAGATGGACAGGCAGGCTGTAGGGGAGGAGGTAGGCCTGAATTTTGAACCAAAAAACTCAACTGAGTTTTTGAGTTCAAAATGTGTATTTTTCCCGTATGCTGCTACCACTTTATAATCCATAATTTTTGGGCCAGGTATTCCGATAAATTGGCGACACGAGAACAGTATGAGTGTAGGATGGTTTGGGAAAAGGCTTTTTTTGGAGATTGACAGGCAGGCTGTAGGGG
Organism: Hyla sarda; assembly: GCF_029499605.1. NCBI lineage: Eukaryota > Metazoa > Chordata > Amphibia > Anura > Hylidae > Hyla > Hyla sarda. The sequence goes on along the minus strand of NC_079192.1, from coordinate 49,340,469 downwards.
AGGAGGTAGGCCTGAATTTTGAACCAAAAAACTCAAATGAGTTTTTGAGTTCAAAATGTGTAATTTTCTTGTATGCTGCTACAATTTTATAATCCAAAAATTTTTGGGCCAGGTAGTATGATAACTTTGCAAAACGAGAACTGTATGAGTGTAGGATGGTTTGGGAAAAGGCTTTTTTTTGGAGATGGACAGGCAAGCTGCAGGGGAGGAGTTAGGCCTGTTTTTTTTTCTTAAAAACTCAAATGAGTTTTTAGGTCCAAAATGTGTAATTTTCCCTAATCTTACTACCATTTTATAATCCATAATGTTTGGGCCAGGTAGTACGATAACTTTGAAAAAGGAGAACAGTGTGAGTGTAGGATGGTTTGGGAAAAGGCTATTTTTGGAGATGGACAGGCAGGCTGTAGGGGAGGAGGTAGGCCTGTATTTTGAACCAAAAAACTCAAATGAGTTTTTGAGTTCAAAATGTGTAATTTTCCCGTATGCTGCTACCACTTTGTAATCCATAATTTTTGGGCCAGGTAGTCCGATAAATTGGCGACACGAGAACTGTATGAGTGTAGGATGGTTTGGGAAAAGGCTTTTTTTGGAGATGGACAGGCAGGCTGTAGGGGAGGAGGTAGGTCTGAATTTTGAACCTAACAACTCAATTGAGTTTTTGAGTTCAATATGTGTAATTTTTTCGTATGCTGCTACCACTTTATAATCCATAATTTTTCGGCCAGGTAGTCCGATAAATTGGCGACACGAGAACAGTATGAGTGTTGGATGGTTTGGGAAAAGGCTTTTTTTGGAGATGGACAGGCAGGCTGTAGGGGAGGAGGTAGGCCTGTATTTTGAACTTAAAAACTCAATTGAGTTTTTGAGTTTAAAATGTGTAATTTTCCCGTGTGCTGCTACAATTTTATAATCCATAATTTTTGAGCCAGGTAGTCCGATAAATTGGCGACACGAGAACAGTATGAGTGTAGGATGGTTTGGGAAAAGGATTTTTTGGAGATGGACAGGCAGGCTGTAGGGAAGGAGGTAGGCCTGAATTTTGAACTTAAAGACTCAATTGAGTTTTTGAGTTCAATATGTGTAATTTTCCTGTATGCTGCTACCACTTTATAATCCATAATTTTTCGGCCAGGTAGTCCGATAAATTGGCGACACGAGAACACTATGAGTGTTGGATGGTTTGGGAAAAGCTTTTTCTAGAGATGGACAGGCAGGCTTTAGGGGAGGAGGTAGGCCTGTATTTTGAACTTAAAAACTCAATTGAGTTTTTGAGTTCAAAATGTGTAATTTTCCCGTATGCTGCTACAAATTTATAATTCATAATTTTTGGGCCAGGTAGTCCAATAACTTGGCGACAAAAGAACAGTATGAGTGTAGGATGGTTTGGGAAAAGGATTTTTTGGAGATGGACGGGCAGGCTGTAGGGGAGGAGGTAGGCCTGTATTTTGAACCAAAAAACTCAAATGAGTTTTTGAGTTTAAAATGTGTAATTTTCCCCTATGCTGCTACCATTTTATAATCTAAAATTTTTGGGCCAGGTAGTCCGATAACTTAGAAAAACGAGAATAGTATTAGTGTAGGATGGTTTGGGAAAAGGCTATTTTTGGAGATGGACAGGCAGGCTGTAGGGGAGGAGGTAGGCCTGAATTTTGAACCAAAAAACTCAACTGAGTTTTTGAGTTCAAAATGTGTATTTTTCCCGTATGCTGCTACCACTTTATAATCCATAATTTTTGGGCCAGGTATTCCGATAAATTGGCGACACGAGAACAGTAGGAGTGTAGGATGGTTTGGCAAAAGGCTTTTTTTGGAGATTGACAGGCAGGCTGTAGGGGAGGAGGTAGGCCTGAATTTTGAACCAAAAAACTCAAATGAGTTTTTGAGTTCAAAATGTGTAATTTTCTTGTATGCTGCTACAATTTTATAATCCATAAATTTTTGGGCCAGGTAGTATGATAACTTTGCAAAACGAGAACTGTATGAGTGTAGGATGGTTTGGGAAAAGGATTTTTTGGAGATGGACAGGCAGGCTGTAGGGGAGGAGGTAGGCCTGTATTTTGAACCAAAAAGCTCAAATGAGTTTTTGAGTTCAAAATATGTAATTTTCCTGTATGCTGCTACCACTTTATAATCCATAATTTTTCGGCCAGGTAGTCCGATAAATTGGCGACACGAGAACAGTATGAGTGTTGGTTGGTTTGGGAAAAGCTTTTTCTGGAGATGGACAGGCAGGCTGTAGGGGAGGAGGTAGGCCTGTATTTTGAACCAAAAAACTCAAATGAGTTTTTGAGTTCAAAATGTGTAATTTTCCCGTATGCTGCTACAAATTTATAATTCATAATTTTTGGGCCAGGTAGTCCAATAACTTGGCGACACAAGAACAGTATGAGTGTAGGATGGTTTGGGAAAAGGATTTTTTGGAGATGGACAGGCAGGCTGTAGGGGAGGAGGTAGGCCTGTATTTTGTACCAAAAAACTCAAATGAGTTTTTGAGTTCAAAATGTGTAATTTTCCCCTATGCTGCTACCATTTTATAATCTAAAATTTTTGGGCCAGGTAGTCCGATAACTTAGAAAAACGAGAATAGTATTAGTGTAGGATGGTTTGGGAAAAGGCTATTTTTGGAGATGGACAGGCAGGCTGTAGGGGAGGAGGTAGGCCTGAATTTTGAACCAAAAAACTCAACTGAGTTTTTGAGTTCAAAATGTGTATTTTTCAAGTATGCTGCTACCACTTTATAATCCATAATTTTTGGGCCAAGTAGTATGATAACTTTGCAAAACGAGAACTGTATGAGTGTAGGATGGTTTGGGAAAAGGCTTTTTTTGGAGATGGACAGGCAGGCTGTAGGGGAGGAGTTAGGCCTGTATTTTGAACCAAAAAGCTCAAATGAGTTTTTGAGTTCAAAATGTGTAATTTTCCTGTATGCTGCTACCACTTTATAATCCATAATTTTTGGGCCAGGTAGTCCAATAAATTGGCGACACGAGAACAGTATGAGTGTAGGATGGTTTGGGAAAAGGCTTTTTTTTGGAGATGGACAGGCAGGCTGTAGGGGGAGGAGGTAGGCCTGTATTTTGAACCAAAAAACTCAAATGAGTTTTTGAGTTCAAAATGTGTAATTTTCCCGTATGCTGCTACAAATTTATAATTCATAATTTTTGGGCCAGGTAGTCCAATAACTTGGCGACACAAGAACAGTATGAGTGTAGGATGGTTTGGGAAAAGGATTTTTTGGAGATGGACAGGCAGGCTGTAGGGGAGGAGGTAGGCCTGTATTTTGAACCAAAAAACTCAAATGAGTTTTTGAGTTTAAAATGTGTAATTTTCCCCTATGCTGCTACCACTTTATAATCCATAATTTTTCGGCCAGGTAGTCCGATAAATTGGCGACACGAGAACTGTATGAGTGTAGGATGGTTTGGGAAAAGGCTTTTTTTGGAGATGGACAGGCAGGCTGTAGGGGAGGAGGTAGGCCTGAATTTTGAACTTAAAAACTCAATTGAGTTTTTGAGTTCAATATGTGTAATTTTTTCGTATGCTGCTACCACTTTATAATCCATAATTTTTCGGCCAGGTAGTCCGATAAATTGGCGACACAAGAACTGTATGAGTGTAGGATGGTTTGGGAAAAGGCTTTTTTTGGAGATGGACAGGCAGGCTGTAGGGGAGGAGGTAGGCCTGAATTTTGAACTTAAAAACTCAATTGAGTTTTTGAGTTCAATATGTGTAATTTTTTCGTATGCTGCTACCACTTTATAATCCATAATTTTTCGGCCAGGTAGTCCGATAAATTGGCGACACGAGAACAGTATGAGTGTTGGATGGTTTGGGAAAAGGCTTTTTTGGAGATGGACAGGCAGGCTGTAGGGGAGGAGGTAGGCCTGTATTTTGAACCAAAAAGCTCAAATGAGTTTTTGAGTTCAAAATGTGTAATTTTCCTATATGCTGCTACCACTTTATAATCCATAATTTTTCGGCCAGGTAGTCCGATAAATTGGCGACACGAGAACAGTATGAGTGTAGGATGGTTTGGGAAAAGGCTTTTTTTGGAGATGGACAGGCAGGCTGTAGGGGAGGAGGTAGGCCTGTATTTTGAACCAAAAAACTCAAATGAGTTTTTGAGTTCAAAATGTGTAATTTTTCCGTATGCTGCTACAAATTTATAATTCATAATTTTTGGGCCAGGTAGTCCAATAACTTGGCGACACAAGAACAGTATGAGTGTAGGATGGTTTGGGAAAAGGATTTTTTGGAGATGGACAGGCAGGCTGTAGGGGAGGAGGTAGGCCTGTATTTTGAACCAAAAAACTCAAATGAGTTTTTGAGTTCAAAATGTGTAATTTTCCCGTATGCTGCTACCACTTTATAATCCATAATTTTTGCACCAGGTAGTCCGATAAATTGGCGACACGAGAACAGTATGAGTGTAGGATGGTTTGGGAAAAGGCTTTTTTTGGAGATGGACAGGCAGGCTGTAGGGGAGGAGGTAGGCCGGAATTTTGAACCAAAAAACTCAAATGAGTTTTTGAGTTCAAAATGTGTAATTTTCCCGTATGCTGCTACCACTTTATAATCCATAATTTTTGGGCCAGGTAGTCCGATAAATTGGCGACACGAGAACTGTATGAGTGTAGGATGGTTTGGGAAAAGGCTTTTTTTGGAGATGGACAGGCAGGCTGTAGGGGAGGAGGTAGGCCTGAATTTTGAACTTAAAAACTCAATTGAGTTTTTGAGTTCAATATGTGTAATTTTTTCGTATGCTGCTACCACTTTATAATCCATAATTTTTCGGCCAGGTAGTCCGATAAATTGGCGACACGAGAACTGTATGAGTGTTGGATGGTTTGGGAAAAGGCTTTTTTGGAGATGGACAGGCAGGCTGTAGGGGAGGAGGTAGGCCTGTATTTTGAACCAAAAAGCTCAAATGAGTTTTTGAGTTCAAAATATGTAATTTTCCTGTATGCTGCTACCACTTTATAATCCATAATTTTTCGGCCAGGTAGTCCGATAAATTGGCGACACGAGAACAGTATGAGTGTTGGATGGTTTGGGAAAAGGCTTTTTTTGGAGATGGACAGGCAGGCTTTAGGGGAGGAGGTAGGCCTGTATTTTGAACTTAAAAACTCAATTGAGTTTTTGAGTTTAAAATGTGTAATTTTCCCGTGTGCTGCTACAATTTTATAATACATCATTTTTGGGCTAGGTAGTCCGATAAATTGCTGACACGAGAACAGTATGAGTGTAGGATGCTTTGGGAAAAGGATTTTTTGGAGATGGACAGGCAGGCTGTAGGGGAGGAGGTAGGCCTGTATTTTGAACCCAAAAACTCAAATGAGTTTTTGAGTTCAAAATGTGTAATTTTCCCGTATGCTGCTACAAATTTATAATTCATAATTTTTGGGCCAGGTAGTCCAATAACTTGGCGACAAAAGAACAGTATGAGTGTAGGATGGTTTGGGAAAAGGATTTTTTGGAGATGGACAGGCAGGCTGTAGGGGAGGAGGTAGGCCTGTATTTTGAACCAAAAAACTCAAATGAGTTTTTGAGTTTAAAATGTGTAATTTTCCCCTATGCTGCTACCATTTTATAATCTAAAATTTTTGGGCCAGGTAGTCCGATAACTTAGAAAAACGAGAATAGTATTAGTGTAGGATGGTTTGGGAAAAGGCTATTTTTGGAGATGGACAGGCAGGCTGTAGGGGAGGAGGTAGGCCTGAATTTTGAACCAAAAAACTCAACTGAGTTTTTGAGTTCAAAATGTGTATTTTTCCTGTATGCTGCTACCACTTTATAATCCATAATTTTTGGGCCAGGTATTCCGATAAATTGGCGACACGAGAACAGTATGAGTGTAGGATGGTTTGGGAAAAGGCTTTTTTTGGAGATGGACAGGCAGGCTGTAGGGGAGGAGGTAGGCCTGAATTTTGAACCAAAAAACTCAAATGAGTTTTTGAGTTCAAAATGTGTAATTTTCTTGTATGCTGCTACAATTTTATAATCCATACATTTTTGGGCCAGGTAGTATGATAACTTTGCAAAACGAGAACTGTATGAGTGTAGGATGGTTTGGGAAAAGGCTTTTTTTGGAGATGGACAGGCAGGCTGTAGGGGAGGAGGTAGGCCTGTATTTTGAACCAAAAAGCTCAAATGAGTTTTTGAGTTCAAAATGTGTAATATTCCTGTATGCTGCTACCACTTTATAATCCATAATTTTTCGGCCAGGTAGTCCGATAAATTGGCGACACGAGAACAGTATGAGTGTTGGATGGTTTGGGAAAAGGCTTTTTTTTGGAGATGAACAGGCAGGCTGTAGGGGAGGAGGTAGGCCTGTATTTTGAACTTAAAAACTCAATTGAGTCTTTGAGTTTAAAATGTGTAATTTTCCTGTATGCTGCTACAATTATATAATCCATAATTTTTGGGCCAGGTAGTTCGATAAATTGGCGACACGAGAACAGTATGAGTGTAGGATGGTTTGGGAAAAGGATTTTTTGGAGATGGACAGGCAGGCTGTAGGGGAGGAGGTAGGCCTGTATTTTGAACCAAAAAACTCAAATGAGTTTTTGAGTTCAAAATGTGTAATTTTCCCCTATGCTGCTACCATTTTATAATCTAAAATTTTTGGGCCAGGTAGTCCGATAACTTAGAAAAACGAGAATAGTATTAGTGTAGGATGGTTTGGGTAAAGGCTTTTTTTTTAGATGGACAGGCAGGCTGTAGGGGAGGAGGTAGGCCTGAATTTTGAACCAAAAAACTCAAATGAGTTTTTGAGTTCAAAATGTGTAATTTTCCCGTATGCTGCTACCACTTTATAATCCATAATTTTTGGGCCAGGTAGTCGGATAAATTGGCGACACGAGAACAGTATGAGTGTAGGATGGTTTGGGAAAAGGCTTTTTTTGGAGATGGATAGGCAGGCTGTAGGGGAGGAGGTAGGCCGGAATTTTGAACCAAAAAACTCAATTGAGTTTTTGAGTTCAAAATGTGTAATTTTCTTGTATGCTGCTACAATTTTATTATCCATAAATTTTTGGGCCAGGTAGTATGATAACTTTGCAAAACGAGAACTGTATGAGTGTAGGATGGTTTGGGAAAAGGCTTTTTTTGGAGATGGACAGGCAGGCTGTAGGGGAGGAGGTAGGCCTGAATTTTGAACCAAAAAACTCAAATGAGTTTTTGAGTTCAAAATGTGTAATTTTTTCGTATGCTGCTACCACTTTATAATCCATAATTTTTGGGCCAGGTAGTCCGATAAATTGGCCACACGAGAACAGTATGAGTGTAGGATGGTTTGGGAAAAGGCTTTTTTTGGAGATGGGTAGGCAGGCTGTAGGGGAGGAGGTAGGCCTGAATTTTGAGCCAAAAAACTCAAATGAGTTTTTAGGTCCAAAATGTGTGATTTTCCCTTATCCTGCTACCATTTTATACTCCATAATGTTTGGGCTTGGTAGTACGATAACTTTGCAAAACGAGAACAGTATGAGTGTAGGATGGTTTGGGAAAAGGCTTTTTTTTGGAGATGGACAGGCCGGCTGTAGGGGAGGAGGTAGGCCTGTATTTTGAACTTAAAAACTCAATTGAGTTTTTGAGTTTAAAATGTGTAATTTTCCCGTATGCTGCTACAATTATATAATCCATAATTTTTGGGCCAGGTAGTCCAATAAATTGGCGACACGAGAACAGTATGAGTGTAGGATGGTTTGGGAAAAGGCTTTTTTTGGAGATGGACAGGCAGGCTGTAGGGGAGGAGGTAGGCCTGTATTTTGAACCAAAAAACTAAAATGAGTTTTTGAGTTCAAAATGTGTACTTTTCTTGTATGCTGCTAAAATTTTATAATCCATAAATTTTTGGGCCAGGTAGTATGATAACTTTGCAAAACGAGAACTGTATGAGTGTAGGATGGTTTGGGAAAAGGCTTTTTTTGGAGATGGACAGGCAGGCTGCAGGGGAGGAGATAGGCCTGTATTTTGAACTTAAAAACTCAATTGAGTTTTTGAGTTTAAAATGTGTAATTTTCCCGTATGCTGCTACAATTATATAATCCATAATTTTTGGGCCAGGTAGTCCAATAAATTGGCGACACGAGAACAGTATGAGTGTGGGATGGTTTGGGAAAAGGCTTTTTTTTGGAGATGGACAGGCAGGCTGTAGGGGAGGAGGTAGGCCTGAATTTTAAACCAATAAACTCAAATGAGTTTTTGAGTTCAAGATATGTAATTTTTTCGAATGCTGCTACCACTTTATAATCCATAATTTTTGGGCCAGGTAGTCCGATAAATTGGCGACACGAGAACAGTATGAGTGTAGGATGGTTTGGGAAAAGGCTTTTTTTGGAGATGGGCAGGCAGGCTGTAGGGGAGGAGGTAGGCCTGAATTTTGAACCAAAAAACTCAAATGAGTTTTTAGGTCCAAAATGTGTGATTTTCCCTTATCCTGCTACCATTTTATAATCCATAATGTTTGGGCTTGGTAGTACGATAACTTTGCAAAACGAGAACAGTATGAGTGTAGGATGGTTTGGGTAAAGGCTATTTTTGGAGATGGACAGGCAGGCTGCAGGGGAGGAGATAGGCCTGTATTTTGAACCTAAAAACTCAATTGAGTTTTTGAGTTTAAAATGTGTAATTTTCCCGTATGCTGCTACCACTTTATAATCCATAATTTTTGTGCCAGGTAGCCCAATAACTTAGAAAAACGAGAACAGTATAAGTGTAGGATGGTTTGGGAAAAGGCTTTTTTTGGAGATGGACAGGCAGGCTGTAGGGGAGGAGGTAGGCCTGTATTTTGAACCAAAAAGCTAAAATGAGTTTTTGAGTTCAAAATGTGTAATTTTCCTGTATGCTGCTACCACTTTATAATCCATAATTTTTCGGCCAGGTAGTCCGATAAATTGGCGACACGAGAACAGTATGAGTGTAGGATGCTTTGGGAAAAGGCTTTTTTTTGGAGATGGACAGGCAGGCTGTAGGGGAGGAGGTAGGCCTGTATTTTGAACCAAAAAACTCAAATGAGTTTTTGAGTTCAAAATGTGTAATTTTCCCGTATGCTGCTACAAATTTATAATTCATAATTTTTGGGCCAGGAAGTACAATAACTTGGCGACACAAGAACAGTATGAGTGTAGGATGGTTTGGGAAAAGGATTTTTTGGAGATGGACAGGCAGGCTGTAGGGGAGGAGATAGGCCTGTATTTTGAACCAAAAAACTCAAATGAGTTTTTGAATTCAAAATGTGTAATTTTCCCCTATGCTGCTACCATTTTATAATCTAAAATTTTTGGGCCAGGTAGTCCGATAACTTAGAAAGACAAGAATAGTATTAGTGTAGGATGGTTTGGGAAAAGGCTATTTTTGGAGATGGACAGGCAGGCTGTAGGGGAGGAGGTAGGCCTGAATTTTGAACCAAAAAACTCAAATGAGTTTTTGAGTTCAAAATGTGTAATTTTCCCGTATGCTGCTACCACTTTATAATCCATAATTTTTGCACCAGGTAGTCCGATAAATTGGCGACACGAGAACAGTATGAGTGTAGGATGGTTTGGGAAAAGGCTTTTTTTGGAGATGGACAGGCAGGCTGTAGGGGAGGAGGTAGGCCGGAATTTTGAACCAAAAAACTCAAATGAGTTTTTGAGTTCAAAATGTGTAATTTTCCCGTATGCTGCTACCACTTTATAATCCATAATTTTTGGGCCAGGTAGTCCGATAAATTGGCGACACGAGAACTGTATGAGTGTAGGATGGTTTGGGAAAAGGCTTTTTTTGGAGATGGACAGGCAGGCTGTAGGGGAGGAGGTAGGCCTGAATTTTGAACTTAAAAACTCAATTGAGTTTTTGAGTTCAATAGGTGTAATTTTTTCGTATGCTGCTACCACTTTATAATCCATAATTTTTCGGCCAGGTAGTCCGATAAATTGGCGACACGAGAACAGTATGAGTGTAGGATGGTTTGGGAAAGGATTTTTTGGAGATGGACAGGCAGGCTGTAGGGGAGGAGGTAGGCCTGTATTTTGAACCAAAAAGCTCAAATGAGTTTTTGAGTTCAAAATATGTAATTTTCCTGTATGCTGCTACCACTTTATAATCCATAATTTTTCGGCCAGGTAGTCCGATAAATTGGCGACACGAGAACAGTATGAGTGTTGGATGGTTTGGGAAAAGGCTTTTTTTGGAGATGGACAGGCAGGCTTTAGGGGAGGAGGTAGGCCTGTATTTTGAACTTAAAAACTCAATTGAGTTTTTGAGTTTAAAATGTGTAATTTTCCCGTGTGCTGCTACAATTTTATAATACATCATTTTTGGGCTAGGTAGTCCGATAAATTGCTGACACGAGAACAGTATGAGTGTAGGATGCTTTGGGAAAAGGATTTTTTGGAGATGGACAGGCAGGCTGTAGGGGAGGAGGTAGGCCTGTATTTTGAACCAAAAAACTCAAATGAGTTTTTGAGTTCAAAATGTGTAATTTTCCCGTATGCTGCTACAAATTTATAATTCATAATTTTTGGGCCAGGTAGTCCAATAACTTGGCGACAAAAGAACAGTATGAGTGTAGGATGGTTTGGGAAAAGGATTTTTTGGAGATGGACAGGCAGGCTGTAGGGGAGGAGGTAGGCCTGTATTTTGTACCAAAAAACTCAAATGAGTTTTTGAGTTTAAAATGTGTAATTTTCCCCTATGCTGCTACCATTTTATAATCTAAAATTTTTGGGCCAGGTAGTCCGATAACTTAGAAAAACGAGAATAGTATTAGTGTAGGATGGTTTGGGAAAAGGCTATTTTTGGAGATGGACAGGCAGGCTGTAGGGGAGGAGGTAGGCCTGAATTTTGAACCAAAAAACTCAACTGAGTTTTTGAGTTCAAAATGTGTATTTTTCCCGTATGCTGCTACCACTTTATAATCCATAATTTTTGGGCCAGGTATTCCGATAAATTGGCGACACGAGAACAGTATGAGTGTAGGATGGTTTGGGAAAAGGCTTTTTTTGGAGATGGACAGGCAGGCTGTAGGGGAGGAGGTAGGCCTGAATTTTGAACCAAAAAACTCAAATGAGTTTTTGAGTTCAAAATGTGTAATTTTCTTGTATGCTGCTACAATTTTATAATCCATAAATTTTTGGGCCAGGTAGTATGATAACTTTGCAAAACGAGAACTGTATGAGTGTAGGATGGTTTGGGAAAAGGCTTTTTTTGGAGATGGACAGGCAGGCTGTAGGGGAGGAGGTAGGCCTGTATTTTGAACCAAAAAGCTCAAATGAGTTTTTGAGTTCAAAATGTGTAATATTCCTGTATGCTGCTACCACTTTATAATCCATAATTTTTCGGCCAGGTAGTCCGATAAATTTGCGACACGAGAACAGTATGAGTGTTGGATGGTTTGGGAAAAGGCTTTTTTTTGGAGATGGACAGGCAGGCTGTAGGGGAGGAGGTAGGCCTGTATTTTGAACTTAAAAACTCAATTGAGTCTTTGAGTTTAAAATGTGTAATTTTCCCGTATGCTGCTACAATTATATAATCCATAATTTTTGGGCCAGGTAGTTCGATAAATTGGCGACACGAGAACAGTATGAGTGTAGGATGGTTTGGGAAAAGGATTTTTTGGAGATGGACAGGCAGGCTGTAGGGGAGGAGGTAGGCCTGTATTTTGAACCAAAAAACTCAAATGAGTTTTTGAGTTCAAAATGTGTAATTTTCCCCTATGCTGCTACCATTTTATAATCTAAAATTTTTGGGCCAGGTAGTCCGATAACTTAGAAAAACGAGAATAGTATTAGTGTAGGATGGTTTGGGTAAAGGCTTTTTTTTTAGATGGACAGGCAGGCTGTAGGGGAGGAGGTAGGCCTGTATTTTGAACCAAAAAACTCAAATGAGTTTTTGAGTTTAAAATGTGTAAATTTCCCCTATGCTGCTACCATTTTATAATCTAAAATTTTTGGGCCAGGTAGTCCGATAACTTAGAAAAACGAGAACAGTATTAGTGTAGGATGGTTTGGGAAAAGGCTATTTTTGGAGATGGACAGGCAGGCTGTAGGGGAGGAGGAAGGCCTGAATTTTGAACCAAAAAACTCAACTGAGTTTTTGAGTTCAAAATGTGTATTTTTTCCATATGCTGCTACCACTTTATAATCCATAATTTTTGGGCCAGGTATTCCGATAAATTGGCAACACGAGAACAGTATGAGTGTAGGATGGTTTGGGAAAAGGCTTTTTTTGGAGATTGACAGGCAGGCTGTAGGGGAGGAGGTAGGCCTGAATTTTGAACCAAAAAACTCAAATGAGTTTTTGAGTTCAAAATGTGTAATTTTCTTGTATGCTGCTACAATTTTATAAGCCATACATTTTTGGGCCAGGTAGTATGATAACTTTGCAAAACGAGAACTGTATGAGTGTAGGTTGGTTTGGGAAAAGGCTTTTTTTGGAGATGGACAGGCAGGCTGTAGGGGAGGAGTTAGGCCTGTTTTTTTTTCTTAAAAACTCAAATGAGTTTTTAGGTCCAAAATGTGTGATTTTCCCTTATCCTGCTACCATTTTATAATCCATAATTTTTTGCCAGGTTGTCCGATAACTTTGAAAAACGAGAACAGTATGAGTGTAGGATTGTTTGGGAAAAGGCTTTTTTTGGAGATGGACAGGCAGGCTGTAGGGGAGGAGGTAGGCCTGTATTTTGAACCAAAAAACTCAAATGAGTTTTTGAGTTCAAAATGTGTAATTTTCCCGTATGCTGCTAGAAATTTATAATTCATAATTTTTGGGCCAGGTAGTCCAATAACTTGGCGACACAAGAACAGTATGAGTGTAGGATGGTTTGGGAAAGGATTTTTTGGAGATGGACAGGCAGGCTGTAGGGGAGGAGGTAGGCCTGTATTTTGAACCAAAAAACTCAAATGAGTTTTTGAGTTCAAAATGTGTAATTTTCCCCTATGCTGCTACCATTTTATAATCTAAAATTTTTTGGCCAGGTAGTCCGATAACTTAGAAAAACGAGAATAGTATTAGTGTAGGATGGTTTGGGAAAAGGCTATTTTTGGAAATGGACAGGCAGGCTGTAGGGGAGGAGGTAGGCCTGAATTTTGAACCAAAAAACTCAAATGAGTTTTTGAGTTCAAAATGTGTAATTTTCCCGTATGCTGCTACCACTTTATAATCCATAATTTTTGGGCCAGGTAGTCCGATAAATTGGCGACACGAGAACTGTATGAGTGTAGGATGGTGTGGGAAAAGGCTTTTTTTGGAGATGGACAAGCAGGCTGTAGGGGAGGAGGTAGGCCTGTATTTTGAACCAAAAAACTCAAATGAGTTTTTGAGTTCAAAATGTGTAATTTTCCCGTATGCTGCTACAAATTTATAATTCATAATTTTTGGGCCAGGTAGTCCAATAACTTGGCGACACAAGAACAGTATGAGTGTAGGATGGTTTGGGAAAAGGATTTTTTGGAGATGGACAGGCAGGCTGTAGGGGAGGAGGTAGGCCTGTATTTTGAACCAAAAAACTCAAATGAGTTTTTGAGTTCAAAATGTGTAATTTTCCCCTATGCTGCTACCATTTTATAATCTAAAATTTTTGGGCCAGGTAGTCCGATAACTTAGAAAAACGAGAATAGTATTAGTGTAGGATGGTTTGGGTAAAGGCTTTTTTTTTAGATGGACAGGCAGGCTGTAGGGGAGGAGGTAGGCCTGTATTTTGAACCAAAAAACTCAAATGAGTTTTTGAGTTTAAAATGTGTAAATTTCCCCTATGCTGCTACCATTTTATAATCTAAAATTTTTGGGCCAGGTAGTCCGATAACTTAGAAAAACGAGAACAGTATTAGTGTAGGATGGTTTGGGAAAAGGCTATTTTTGGAGATGGACAGGCAGGCTGTAGGGGAGGAGGAAGGCCTGAATTTTGAACCAAAAAACTCAACTGAGTTTTTGAGTTCAAAATGTGTATTTTTTCCATATGCTGCTACCACTTTATAATCCATAATTTTTGGGCCAGGTATTCCGATAAATTGGCAACACGAGAACAGTATGAGTGTAGGATGGTTTGGGAAAAGGCTTTTTTTGGAGATTGACAGGCAGGCTGTAGGGGAGGAGGTAGGCCTGAATTTTGAACCAAAAAACTCAAATGAGTTTTTGAGTTCAAAATGTGTAATTTTCTTGTATGCTGCTACAATTTTATAAGCCATACATTTTTGGGCCAGGTAGTATGATAACTTTGCAAAACGAGAACTGTATGAGTGTAGGTTGGTTTGGGAAAAGGCTTTTTTTGGAGATGGACAGGCAGGCTGTAGGGGAGGAGTTAGGCCTGTTTTTTTTTCTTAAAAACTCAAATGAGTTTTTAGGTCCAAAATGTGTGATTTTCCCTTATCCTGCTACCATTTTATAATCCATAATTTTTTGCCAGGTTGTCCGATAACTTTGAAAAACGAGAACAGTATGAGTGTAGGATTGTTTGGGAAAAGGCTTTTTTTGGAGATGGACAGGCAGGCTGTAGGGGAGGAGGTAGGCCTGTATTTTGAACCAAAAAACTCAAATGAGTTTTTGAGTTCAAAATGTGTAATTTTCCCGTATGCTGCTAGAAATTTATAATTCATAATTTTTGGGCCAGGTAGTCCAATAACTTGGCGACACAAGAACAGTATGAGTGTAGGATGGTTTGGGAAAGGATTTTTTGGAGATGGACAGGCAGGCTGTAGGGGAGGAGGTAGGCCTGTATTTTGAACCAAAAAACTCAAATGAGTTTTTGAGTTCAAAATGTGTAATTTTCCCCTATGCTGCTACCATTTTATAATCTAAAATTTTTGGGCCAGGTAGTCCGATAACTTAGAAAAACGAGAATAGTATTAGTGTAGGATGGTTTGGGAAAAGGCTATTTTTGGAAATGGACAGGCAGGCTGTAGGGGAGGAGGTAGGCCTGAATTTTGAACCAAAAAACTCAAATGAGTTTTTGAGTTCAAAATGTGTAATTTTCCCGTATGCTGCTACCACTTTATAATCCATAATTTTTGGGCCAGGTAGTCCGATAAATTGGCGACACGAGAACTGTATGAGTGTAGGATGGTGTGGGAAAAGGCTTTTTTTGGAGATGGACAAGCAGGCTGTAGGGGAGGAGGTAGGCCTGTATTTTGAACCAAAAAACTCAAATGAGTTTTTGAGTTCAAAATGTGTAATTTTCCCGTATGCTGCTACAAATTTATAATTCATAATTTTTGGGCCAGGTAGTCCAATAACTTGGCGACACAAGAACAGTATGAGTGTAGGATGGTTTGGGAAAAGGATTTTTTGGAGATGGACAGGCAGGCTGTAGGGGAGGAGGTAGGCCTGTATTTTGAACCAAAAAACTCAAATGAGTTTTTGAGTTTAAAATGTGTAATTTTCCCCTATGCTGCTAACATTTTATAATCTAAAATTTTTGGGCCAGGTAGTCCGATAACTTAGAAAAACGAGAATAGTATTAGTGTAGGATGGTTTGGGAAAAGGCTATTTTTGGAGATGGACAGGCAGGCTGTAGGGGAGGAGGTAGGCCTGAATTTTGAACCAAAAAACTCAACTGAGTTTTTGAGTTCAAAATGTGTATTTTTCCCATATGCTGCTACCACTTTATAATCCATAATTTTTGGGCCAGGTATTCCGATAAATTGGCGACACGAGAACAGTATGAGTGTAGGATGGTTTGGGAAAAGGCTTTTTTTGGAGATTGACAGGCAGGCTGTAGGGGAGGAGGTAGGCCTGAATTTTGAACCAAAAAACTCAAATGAGTTTTTGAGTTCAAAATGTGTAATTTTCTTGTATGCTGCTACAATTTTATAATCCATACATTTTTGGGCCAGGTAGTATGATAACTTTGCAAAACGAGAACTGTATGAGTGTAGGATGGTTTGGGAAAAGTTTTTTTTTGGAGATGGACAGGCAGGCTGCAGGGGAGGAGTAAGGCCTGTTTTTTTTTCTTAAAAACTCAAATGAGTTTTTAGGTCCAAAATGTGTAATTTTCCCTTATCCTACTTCCATTTTATAATCCATAATGTTTGGGCCAGGTAGTACGATAACTTTGAAAAAGTAGAACAGTGTGAGTGTAGGATGGTTTGGGAAAAGGCTATTTTTGGAGATGGACAGGCAGGCTGTAGGGGAGGAGGTAGGCCTGTATTTTGAACCAAAAAACTCAAATGAGTTTTTGAGTTCAAAATGTGTAATTTTCTCGTATGCAGCTACCACTTTATAATACATAATTTTTGGGCCAGGTAGTCCGATAAATTGGCGACACGAGAACAGTATGAGTGTAGGATGGTTTGGGAAAAGGCTTTTTTTGGAGATGGACAGGCAGGCTGTAGGGGAGGAGGTAGGCCTGTATTTTGAACCAAAAAACTCAAATGAGTTTTTAGGTCCAAAATGTGTGATTTTCCCTTATCCTGCTACCAGTTTATAATCCATAATTTTTGGGCCAGGTAGTCCGATAACTTTGAAAAACAAGAACAGTATGAGTGTAGGATTGTTTGGGAAAAGGCTTTTTTTGGAGATGGACAGGCAGGCTGTAGGGGAGGAGGTAGGCCTGTATTTTGAACCAAAAAGCTCAAATGAGTTTTTGAGTTCAAAATGTGTAATTTTCCTGTATGCTGCTACCACTTTATAATCCATAATTTTTCGGCCAGGTAGTCCGATAAATTGGCGACACGAGAACAGTATGAGTGTAGGATGGTTTGGGAAAAGGCTTTTTTTGGAGATGGACAGGCAGGCTGTAGGGGAGGAGGTAGGCCTGTATTTTGAACCAAAAAACTCAAATGAGTTTTTGAGTTCAAAATGTGTAATTTTCCCGTATGCTGCTACAAATTTATAATTCATAATTTTTGGGCCAGGTAGTACAATAACTTGGCGACACAAGAACAGTATGAGTGTAGGATGGTTTGGGAAAAGGATTTTTTGGAGATGGACAGGCAGGCTGTAGGGGAGGAGGTAGGCCTGTATTTTGAACAAAAAAACTCAAATGAGTTTTTGAGTTCAAAATGTGTAATTTTCCCCTATGCTGCTACCATTTTATAATCTAAAATTTTTGGGCCAGGTAGTCCGATAACTTAGAAAAACGAGAATAGTATTAGTGTAGGATGGTTTGGGAAAAGGCTATTTTTGGAGATGGACAGGCAGGCTGTAGGGAAGGAGGTAGGCTTGAATTTTGAACCAAAAAACTCAAATGAGTTTTTGAGTTCAAAATGTGTAATTTTCCCGTATGCTGCTACCACTTTATAATCCATAATTTTTGGGCCAGGTAGTCCGATAAATTGGCGACACGAGAACAGTATGAGTGTAGGATGGTTTGGGAAAGGATTTTTTGGAGATGGACAGGCAGGCTGTAGGGGAGGAGGTAGGCCTGTATTTTGAACTTAATAACTCAATTGAGTTTTTGAGTTTAAAATGTGTAATTTTCCCGTGTGCTGCTACAATTTTATAATACATCATTTTTGGGCCAGGTAGTTCGATAAATTGCTGACACGAGAACAGTATGAGTGTAGGATGCTTTGGGAAAAGGATTTTTTGGAGATGGACAGGCAGGCTGTAGGGGAGGAGGTAGGCCTGTATTTTGAACCAAAAAACTCAAATGAGTTTTTAAATTCAAAATGTGTAATTTTCCCCTATGCTGCTACCATTTTATAATCTAAAATTTTTGGGCCAGGTAGTCCGATAACTTAGAAAAACAAGAACAGTATGAGTGTAGGATTGTTTGGGAAAAGGCTATTTTTGGAGATGGACAGGCAGGCTGTAGGGGAGGAGGTAGGCCTGAATTTTGAACCAAAAAACTCAAATGAGTTTTTGAGTTCAAAATGTGTAATTTTCTTGTATGCTGCTACAATTTTATAATCCATAAATTTTTGGGCCAGGTAGTATGATAACTTTGCAAAACGAGAACTGTATGAGTGTAGGATGGTTTGGGAAAAGGCTTTTTTTGAAGATGGACAGGCAGGCTGTAGGGGAGGAGGTAGGCCAGAATTTTGAACTAAAAAACTCAAATGAGTTTTTGAGTTCAAAATGTGTAATTTTCCCGTATGCTGCTACCACTTTATAATCCATAATTTTTGGGCCAGGTAGTCCGATAAATTGGCGACACGAGAACTGTATGAGTGTAGGATGGTTTGGGAAAAGGCTTTTTTTTGGAGAGGGACAGGCAGGCTGTAGGGGAGGAGGTAGGCCTGAATTTTGAACTTAAAAACTCATTTGAGTTTTTGAGTTCAATATGTGTAATTTTTTCGTATGCTGCTACCACTTTATAATCCATAATTTTTCGGCCAGGTAGTCCGATAAATTGGCGACACAAGAACAGTATGAGTGTAGGATGGTTTGGGAAAAGGCTTTTTTTGGAGATGGACAGGCAGGCTGTAGGGGAGGAGGTAGGCCTGAATTTTGAACCAAAAAACTCAACTGAGTTTTTGAGTTCAAAATGTGTATTTTTCCCGTATGCTGCTACCACTTTATAATCCATAATTTTTGGGCCAGGTATTCCGATAAATTGGCGACACGAGAACAGTATGAGTGTAGGATGGTTTGGGAAAAGGCTTTTTTTGGAGATTGACAGGCAGGCTGTAGGGGAGGAGGTAGGCCTGAATTTTGAACCAAAAAACTCAAATGAGTTTTTGAGTTCAAAATGTGTAATTTTCTTGTATGCTGCTACAATTTTATAATCCAAAAATTTTTGGGCCAGGTAGTATGATAACTTTGCAAAACGAGAACTGTATGAGTGTAGGATGGTTTGGGAAAAGGCTTTTTTTGGAGATGGACAGGCAAGCTGCAGGGGAGGAGTTAGGCCTGTTTTTTTTTCTTAAAAACTCAAATGAGTTTTTAGGTCCAAAATGTGTAATTTTCCCTAATCTTACTACCATTTTATAATCCATAATGTTTGGGCCAGGTAGTACGATAACTTTGAAAAAGGAGAACAGTGTGAGTGTAGGATGGTTTGGGAAAAGGCTATTTTTGGAGATGGACAGGCAGGCTGTAGGGGAGGAGGTAGGCCTGTATTTTGAACCAAAAAACTCAAATGAGTTTTTGAGTTCAAAATGTGTAATTTTCCCGTATGCTGCTACCACTTTGTAATCCATAATTTTTGGGCCAGGTAGTCCGATAAATTGGCGACACGAGAACTGTATGAGTGTAGGATGGTTTGGGAAAAGGCTTTTTTTGGAGATGGACAGGCAGGCTGTAGGGGAGGAGGTAGGTCTGAATTTTGAACCTAACAACTCAATTGAGTTTTTGAGTTCAATATGTGTAATTTTTTCGTATGCTGCTACCACTTTATAATCCATAATTTTTCGGCCAGGTAGTCCGATAAATTGGCGACACGAGAACAGTATGAGTGTTGGATGGTTTGGGAAAAGGCTTTTTTTGGAGATGGACAGGCAGGCTGTAGGGGAGGAGGTAGGCCTGTATTTTGAACTTAAAAACTCAATTGAGTTTTTGAGTTTAAAATGTGTAATTTTCCCGTGTGCTGCTACAATTTTATAATCCATAATTTTTGAGCCAGGTAGTCCGATAAATTGGCGACACGAGAACAGTATGAGTGTAGGATGGTTTGGGAAAAGGATTTTTTGGAGATGGACAGGCAGGCTGTAGGGAAGGAGGTAGGCCTGAATTTTGAACTTAAAGACTCAATTGAGTTTTTGAGTTCAATATGTGTAATTTTCCTGTATGCTGCTACCACTTTATAATCCATAATTTTTCGGCCAGGTAGTCCGATAAATTGGCGACACGAGAACACTATGAGTGTTGGATGGTTTGGGAAAAGCTTTTTCTAGAGATGGACAGGCAGGCTTTAGGGGAGGAGGTAGGCCTTTATTTTGAACTTAAAAACTCAATTGAGTTTTTGAGTTCAAAATGTGTAATTTTCCCGTATGCTGCTACAAATTTATAATTCATAATTTTTGGGCCAGGTAGTCCAATAACTTGGCGACAAAAGAACAGTATGAGTGTAGGATGGTTTGGGAAAAGGATTTTTTGGAGATGGACAGGCAGGCTGTAGGGGAGGAGGTAGGCCTGTATTTTGAACCAAAAAACTCAAATGAGTTTTTGAGTTTAAAATGTGTAATTTTCCCCTATGCTGCTACCATTTTATAATCTAAAATTTTTGGGCCAGGTAGTCCGATAACTTAGAAAAACGAGAATAGTATTAGTGTAGGATGGTTTGGGAAAAGGCTATTTTTGGAGATGGACAGGCAGGCTGTAGGGGAGGAGGTAGGCCTGAATTTTGAACCAAAAAACTCAACTGAGTTTTTGAGTTCAAAATGTGTATTTTTCCCGTATGCTGCTACCACTTTATAATCCATAATTTTTGGGCCAGGTATTCCGATAAATTGGCGACACGAGAACAGTAGGAGTGTAGGATGGTTTGGCAAAAGGCTTTTTTTGGAGATTGACAGGCAGGCTGTAGGGGAGGAGGTAGGCCTGAATTTTGAACCAAAAAACTCAAATGAGTTTTTGAGTTCAAAATGTGTAATTTTCTTGTATGCTGCTACAATTTTATAATCCATAAATTTTTGGGCCAGGTAGTATGATAACTTTGCAAAACGAGAACTGTATGAGTGTAGGATGGTTTGGGAAAAGGATTTTTTGGAGATGGACAGGCAGGCTGTAGGGGAGGAGGTAGGCCTGTATTTTGAACCAAAAAGCTCAAATGAGTTTTTGAGTTCAAAATATGTAATTTTCCTGTATGCTGCTACCACTTTATAATCCATAATTTTTCGGCCAGGTAGTCCGATAAATTGGCGACACGAGAACAGTATGAGTGTTGGTTGGTTTGGGAAAAGCTTTTTCTGGAGATGGACAGGCAGGCTGTAGGGGAGGAGGTAGGCCTGTATTTTGAACCAAAAAACTCAAATGAGTTTTTGAGTTCAAAATGTGTAATTTTCCCGTATGCTGCTACAAATTTATAATTCATAATTTTTGGGCCAGGTAGTCCAATAACTTGGCGACACAAGAACAGTATGAGTGTAGGATGGTTTGGGAAAAGGATTTTTTGGAGATGGACAGGCAGGCTGTAGGGGAGGAGGTAGGCCTGTATTTTGAACCAAAAAACTCAAATGAGTTTTTGAGTTCAAAATGTGTAATTTTCCCCTATGCTGCTACCATTTTATAATCTAAAATTTTTGGGCCAGGTAGTCCGATAACTTAGAAAAACGAGAATAGTATTAGTGTAGGATGGTTTGGGAAAAGGCTATTTTTGGAGATGGACAGGCAGGCTGTAGGGGAGGAGGTAGGCCTGAATTTTGAACCAAAAAACTCAACTGAGTTTTTGAGTTCAAAATGTGTATTTTTCAAGTATGCTGCTACCACTTTATAATCCATAATTTTTGGGCCAAGTAGTATGATAACTTTGCAAAACGAGAACTGTATGAGTGTAGGATGGTTTGGGAAAAGGCTTTTTTTGGAGATGGACAGGCAGGCTGTAGGGGAGGAGTTAGGCCTGTATTTTGAACCAAAAAGCTCAAATGAGTTTTTGAGTTCAAAATGTGTAATTTTCCTGTATGCTGCTACCACTTTATAATCCATAATTTTTGGGCCAGGTAGTCCAATAAATTGGCGACACGAGAACAGTATGAGTGTAGGATGGTTTGGGAAAAGGCTTTTTTTTGGAGATGGACAGGCAGGCTGTAGGGGGAGGAGGTAGGCCTGTATTTTGAACCAAAAAACTCAAATGAGTTTTTGAGTTCAAAATGTGTAATTTTCCCGTATGCTGCTACAAATTTATAATTCATAATTTTTGGGCCAGGTAGTCCAATAACTTGGCGACACAAGAACAGTATGAGTGTAGGATGGTTTGGGAAAAGGATTTTTTGGAGATGGACAGGCAGGCTGTAGGGGAGGAGGTAGGCCTGTATTTTGAACCAAAAAACTCAAATGAGTTTTTGAGTTTAAAATGTGTAATTTTCCCCTATGCTGCTACCACTTTATAATCCATAATTTTTCGGCCAGGTAGTCCGATAAATTGGCGACACGAGAACTGTATGAGTGTAGGATGGTTTGGGAAAAGGCTTTTTTTGGAGATGGACAGGCAGGCTGTAGGGGAGGAGGTAGGCCTGAATTTTGAACTTAAAAACTCAATTGAGTTTTTGAGTTCAATATGTGTAATTTTTTCGTATGCTGCTACCACTTTATAATCCATAATTTTTCGGCCAGGTAGTCCGATAAATTGGCGACACGAGAACAGTATGAGTGTTGGATGGTTTGGGAAAAGGCTTTTTTGGAGATGGACAGGCAGGCTGTAGGGGAGGAGGTAGGCCTGTATTTTGAACCAAAAAGCTCAAATGAGTTTTTGAGTTCAAAATGTGTAATTTTCCTATATGCTGCTACCACTTTATAATCCATAATTTTTCGGCCAGGTAGTCCGATAAATTGGCGACACGAGAACAGTATGAGTGTAGGATGGTTTGGGAAAAGGCTTTTTTTGGAGATGGACAGGCAGGCTGTAGGGGAGGAGGTAGGCCTGTATTTTGAACCAAAAAACTCAAATGAGTTTTTGAGTTCAAAATGTGTAATTTTTCCGTATGCTGCTACAAATTTATAATTCATAATTTTTGGGCCAGGTAGTCCAATAACTTGGCGACACAAGAACAGTATGAGTGTAGGATGGTTTGGGAAAAGGATTTTTTGGAGATGGACAGGCAGGCTGTAGGGGAGGAGGTAGGCCTGTATTTTGAACCAAAAAACTCAAATGAGTTTTTGAGTTCAAAATGTGTAATTTTCCCGTATGCTGCTACCACTTTATAATCCATAATTTTTGCACCAGGTAGTCCGATAAATTGGCGACACGAGAACAGTATGAGTGTAGGATGGTTTGGGAAAAGGCTTTTTTTGGAGATGGACAGGCAGGCTGTAGGGGAGGAGGTAGGCCGGAATTTTGAACCAAAAAACTCAAATGAGTTTTTGAGTTCAAAATGTGTAATTTTCCCGTATGCTGCTACCACTTTATAATCCATAATTTTTGGGCCAGGTAGTCCGATAAATTGGCGACACGAGAACTGTATGAGTGTAGGATGGTTTGGGAAAAGGCTTTTTTTGGAGATGGACAGGCAGGCTGTAGGGGAGGAGGTAGGCCTGAATTTTGAACTTAAAAACTCAATTGAGTTTTTGAGTTCAATAGGTGTAATTTTTTCGTATGCTGCTACCACTTTATAATCCATAATTTTTCGGCCAGGTAGTCCGATAAATTGGCGACACGAGAACAGTATGAGTGTAGGATGGTTTGGGAAAGGATTTTTTGGAGATGGACAGGCAGGCTGTAGGGGAGGAGGTAGGCCTGTATTTTGAACCAAAAAGCTCAAATGAGTTTTTGAGTTCAAAATATGTAATTTTCCTGTATGCTGCTACCACTTTATAATCCATAATTTTTCGGCCAGGTAGTCCGATAAATTGGCGACACGAGAACAGTATGAGTGTTGGATGGTTTGGGAAAAGGCTTTTTTTGGAGATGGACAGGCAGGCTTTAGGGGAGGAGGTAGGCCTGTATTTTGAACTTAAAAACTCAATTGAGTTTTTGAGTTTAAAATGTGTAATTTTCCCGTGTGCTGCTACAATTTTATAATACATCATTTTTGGGCTAGGTAGTCCGATAAATTGCTGACACGAGAACAGTATGAGTGTAGGATGCTTTGGGAAAAGGATTTTTTGGAGATGGACAGGCAGGCTGTAGGGGAGGAGGTAGGCCTGTATTTTGAACCAAAAAACTCAAATGAGTTTTTGAGTTCAAAATGTGTAATTTTCCCGTATGCTGCTACAAATTTATAATTCATAATTTTTGGGCCAGGTAGTCCAATAACTTGGCGACAAAAGAACAGTATGAGTGTAGGATGGTTTGGGAAAAGGATTTTTTGGAGATGGACAGGCAGGCTGTAGGGGAGGAGGTAGGCCTGTATTTTGTACCAAAAAACTCAAATGAGTTTTTGAGTTTAAAATGTGTAATTTTCCCCTATGCTGCTACCATTTTATAATCTAAAATTTTTGGGCCAGGTAGTCCGATAACTTAGAAAAACGAGAATAGTATTAGTGTAGGATGGTTTGGGAAAAGGCTATTTTTGGAGATGGACAGGCAGGCTGTAGGGGAGGAGGTAGGCCTGAATTTTGAACCAAAAAACTCAACTGAGTTTTTGAGTTCAAAATGTGTATTTTTCCCGTATGCTGCTACCACTTTATAATCCATAATTTTTGGGCCAGGTATTCCGATAAATTGGCGACACGAGAACAGTATGAGTGTAGGATGGTTTGGGAAAAGGCTTTTTTTGGAGATGGACAGGCAGGCTGTAGGGGAGGAGGTAGGCCTGAATTTTGAACCAAAAAACTCAAATGAGTTTTTGAGTTCAAAATGTGTAATTTTCTTGTCTGCTGCTACAATTTTATAATCCATAAATTTTTGGGCCAGGTAGTATGATAACTTTGCAAAACGAGAACTGTATGAGTGTAGGATGGTTTGGGAAAAGGCTTTTTTTGGAGATGGACAGGCAGGCTGTAGGGGAGGAGGTAGGCCTGTATTTTGAACCAAAAAGCTCAAATGAGTTTTTGAGTTCAAAATGTGTAATATTCCTGTATGCTGCTACCACTTTATAATCCATAATTTTTCGGCCAGGTAGTCCGATAAATTGGCGACACGAGAACAGTATGAGTGTTGGATGGTTTGGGAAAAGGCTTTTTTTTGGAGATGGACAGGCAGGCTGTAGGGGAGGAGGTAGGCCTGTATTTTGAACTTAAAAACTCAATTGAGTCTTTGAGTTTAAAATGTGTAATTTTCCCGTATGCTGCTACAATTATATAATCCATAATTTTTGGGCCAGGTAGTTCGATAAATTGGCGACACGAGAACAGTATGAGTGTAGGATGGTTTGGGAAAAGGATTTTTTGGAGATGGACAGGCAGGCTGTAGGGGAGGAGGTAGGCCTGTATTTTGAACCAAAAAACTCAAATGAGTTTTTGAGTTCAAAATGTGTAATTTTCCCCTATGCTGCTACCATTTTATAATCTAAAATTTTTGGGCCAGGTAGTCCGATAACTTAGAAAAACGAGAATAGTATTAGTGTAGGATGGTTTGGGTAAAGGCTTTTTTTTTAGATGGACAGGCAGGCTGTAGGGGAGGAGGTAGGCCTGAATTTTGAACCAAAAAACTCAAATGAGTTTTTGAGTTCAAAATGTGTAATTTTCCCGTATGCTGCTACCACTTTATAATCCATAATTTTTGGGCCAGGTAGTCGGATAAATTGGCGACACGAGAACAGTATGAGTGTAGGATGGTTTGGGAAAAGGCTTTTTTTGGAGATGGATAGGCAGGCTGTAGGGGAGGAGGTAGGCCGGAATTTTGAACCAAAAAACTCAATTGAGTTTTTGAGTTCAAAATGTGTAATTTTCTTGTATGCTGCTACAATTTTATAATCCATAAATTTTTGGGCCAGGTAGTATGATAACTTTGCAAAACGAGAACTGTATGAGTGTAGGATGGTAAGGGAAAAGGCTTTTTTTGGAGATGGACAGACAGGCTGTAGGGGAGGAGGTAGGCCTAAATTTTGAACCAAAAAACTCAAATGAGTTTTTGAGTTCAAAATGTGTAATTTTTTCGTATGCTGCTACCACTTTATAATCCATAATTTTTGGGCCAGGTAGTCCGATAAATTGGCCACACGAGAACAGTATGAGTGTAGGATGGTTTGGGAAAAGGCTTTTTTTGGAGATGGGCAGGCAGGCTGTAGGGGAGGAGGTAGGCCTGAATTTTGAGCCAAAAAACTCAAATGAGTTTTTAGGTCCAAAATGTGTGATTTTCCCTTATCCTGCTACCATTTTATACTCCATAATGTTTGGGCTTGGTAGTACGATAACTTTGCAAAATGAGAACTGTATGAGTGTAGGATGGTTTGGGAAAAGGCTTTTTTTTGGAGATGGACAGGCCGGCTGTAGGGGAGGAGGTAGGCCTGTATTTTGAACTTAAAAACTCAATTGAGTTTTTGAGTTTAAAATGTGTAATTTTCCCGTATGCTGCTACAATTATATAATCCATAATTTTTGGCCAGGTAGTCCAATAAATTGGCGACACGAGAACAGTATGAGTGTAGGATGGTTTGGGAAAAGGCTTTTTTTGGAGATGGACAGGCAGGCTGTAGGGGAGGAGGTAGGCCTGTATTTTGAACCAAAAAACTCAAATGAGTTTTTGAGTTCAAAATGTGTACTTTTCTTGTATGCTGCTACAATTTTATAATCCATAAATTTTTGGGCCAGGTAGTATGATAACTTTGCAAAACGAGAACTGTATGAGTGTAGGATCGTTTGGGAAAAGGCTTTTTTTGAAGATGGACAGGCAGGCTGCAGGGGAGGAGATAGGCCTGTATTTTGAACTTAAAAACTCAATTGAGTTTTTGAGTTTAAAATGTGTAATTTTCCCGTATGCTGCTACAATTATATAATCCATAACTTTTGGGCCAGGTAGTCCAATAAATTGGCGACACGAGAACAGTATGAGTGTGGGATGGTTTGGGAAAAGGCTTTTTTTTGGAGATGGACAGGCAGGCTGTAGGGGAGGAGGTAGGCCTGAATTTTAAACCAATAAACTCAAATGAGTTTTTGAGTTCAAGATATGTAATTTTTTCGAATGCTGCTACCACTTTATAATCCATAATTTTTGGGCCAGGTAGTCCGATAAATTGGCGACACGAGAACAGTATGAGTGTAGGATGGTTTGGGAAAAGGCTTTTTTTGGAGATGGGCAGGCAGGCTGTAGGGGAGGAGGTAGGCCTGAATTTTGAACCAAAAAACTCAAATGAGTTTTTAGGTCCAAAATGTGTGATTTTCCCTTATCCTGCTACTATTTTATAATCCATAATGTTTGGGCTTGGTAGTACGATAACTTTGCAAAACGAGAACAGTATGAGTGTAGGATGGTTTGGGAAAAGGCTATTTTTGGAGATGGACAGGCAGGCTGCAAGGGAGGAGATAGGCCTGTATTTTGAACCTAAAAACTCAATTGAGTTTTTGAGTTTAAAATGTGTAATTTTCCTGTATGCTGCTACCACTTTATAATCCATAATTTTTGTGCCAGGTAGTCCAATAACTTAGAAAAACGAGAACAGTATGAGTGTAGGATGGTTTGGGAAAAGGCTATTTTTGGAGATGGACAGGCAGGCTGTAGGGGAGGAGGTAGGCCTGTATTTTGAACCAAAAAGCTAAAATGAGTTTTTGAGTTCAAAATGTGTAATTTTCCTGTATGCTGCTACCACTTTATAATCCATAATTTTTCGGCCAGGTAGTCCGATAAATTGGCGACACGAGAACAGTATGAGTGTAGGATGCTTTGGGAAAAGGCTTTTTTTTGGAGATGGACAGGCAGGCTGTAGGGGAGGAGGTAGGCCTGTATTTTGAACCAAAAAACTCAAATGAGTTTTTGAGTTCAAAATGTGTAATTTTCCCGTATGCTGCTACAAATTTATAATTTATAATTTTTGGGCCAGGAAGTACAATAACTTGGCGACACAAGAACAGTATGAGTGTAGGATGGTTTGGGAAAAGGATTTTTTGGAGATGGACAGGCAGGCTGTAGGGGAGGAGGTAGGCCTGTATTTTGAACCAAAAAACTCAAATGAGTTTTTGAGTTCAAAATGTGTAATTTTCCCCTATGCTGCTACCATTTTATAATCTAAAATTTTTGGGCCAGGTAGTCCGATAACTTAGAAAAACGAGAATAGTATTAGTGTAGGATGGTTTGGGTAAAGGCTTTTTTTTTGAGATGGACAGGCAGGCTGTAGGGGAGGAGGTAGGCCTGAATTTTGAACCAAAAAACTCAAATGAGTTTTTGAGTTCAAAATGTGTAATTTTCCCGTATGCTGCTACCACTTTATAATCCATAATTTTTGGGCCAGGTAGTCGGATAAATTGGCGACACGAGAACAGTATGAGTGTAGGATGGTTTGGGAAAAGGCTTTTTTTGGAGATGGATAGGCAGGCTGTAGGGGAGGAGGTAGGCCGAAATTTTGAACCAAAAAACTCAAATGAGTTTTTGAGTTCAAAATGTGTAATTTTCTTGTATGCTGCTACAATTTTATAATCCATAATTTTTGGGCCAGGTAGTATGATAACTTTGCAAAACGAGAACTGTATGAGTGTAGGATGGTTTGGGAAAAGGCTTTTTTTGGAGATGGACAGGCAGGCTGTAGGGGAGGAGGTAGGCCTGAATTTTGAACCAAAAAACTCAAATGAGTTTTTGAGTTCAAAATGTGTAATTTTTTCGTATGCTGCTACCACTTTATAATCCATAATTTTTGGGCCAGGTAGTCCGATAAATTGGCCACACGAGAACAGTATGAGTGTAGGATGGTTTGGGAAAAGGCTTTTTTTGGAGATGGGCAGGCAGGCTGTAGGGGAGGAGGTAGGCCTGAATTTTGAACAAAAAAACTCAAATGAGTTTTTAGGTCCAAAATGTGTGATTTTCCCTTATCCTGCTACCATTTTATACTTCATAATGTTTGGGCTTGGTAGTACGATAACTTTGCAAAACGAGAACAGTATGAGTGTAGGATGGTTTGAGAAAAGGCTTTTTTTTTGGAGATGGACAGGCCGGCTGTAGGGGAGGAGGTAGTACTGTATGTTAAACTTAAAAACTCAATTGAGTTTTTGAGTTTAAAATGTGTAATTTTCCCGTATGCTGCTACAATTATATAATCCATAATTTTTGGGCCAGGTAGTCCAATAAATTGGCGACACGAGAACAGTATGAGTGTAGGATGGTTTGGGAAAAGGCTTTTTTTGGAGATGGACAGGCAGGCTGTAGGCCTGTATTTTGAACCAAAAAACTCAAATGAGTTTTTGAGTTCAAAATGTGTACTTTTCTTGTATGCTGCTACAATTTTATAATCCATAAATTTTTGGGCCAGGTAGTATGATAACTTTGCAAAACGAGAACTGTATGAGTGTAGGATGGTTTGGGAAAAGGCTTTTTTTGGAGATGGACAGGCAGGCTGCAGGGGAGGAGATAGGCCTGTATTTTGAACTTAAAAACTCAATTGAGTTTTTGAGTTTAAAATGTGTAATTTTCCCATATGCTGCTACAATTATATAATCCATAATTTTTGGGCCAGGTAGTCCAATAAATTGGCGACACGAGAACAGTATGAGTGTGGGATGGTTTGGGAAAAGGCTTTTTTTTTTAGATGGACAGGCAGGCTGTAGGGGAGGAGGTAGGCCTGAATTTTAAACCAATAAACTCAAATGAGTTTTTGAGTTCAAGATATGTAATTTTTTCGAATGCTGCTACCACTTTATAATCCATAATTTTTGGGCCAGGTAGTCCGATAAATTGGCGACACGAGAACAGTATGAGTGTAGGATGGTTTGGGAAAAGGCTTTTTTTGGAGATGGGCAGGCAGGCTGTAGGGGAGGAGGTAGGCCTGAATTTTGAACCAAAAAACTCAAATGAGTTTTTAGGTCCAAAATGTGTGATTTTCCCTTATCCTGCTACCATTTTATAATCCATAATGTTTGGGCTTGGTAGTACGATAACTTTGCAAAACGAGAACAGTATGAGTGTAGGATGGTTTGGGAAAAGGCTATTTTTGGAGATGGACAGGCAGGCTGCAGGGGAGGAGATAGGCCTGTATTTTGAACCTAAAAACTCAATTGAGTTTTTGAGTTTAAAATGTGTAATTTTCCCGTGTGCTGCTACAATTTTATAATCCATAATTTTTGGGCCAGGTAGTCCGATAACTAGGCGATACAAGAACAGTATGAGTGTAGGATGGTTTGGGAAAAGGATTTTTTGGAGATGGACAGGCAGGCTGTAGGGGAGGAGGTAGGCCTGTATTTTGAACCAAAAAACTCAAATGAGTCTTTGAGTTCAAAATGTGTAATTTTCTCCTATGCTGCTACCATTTTATAATCTAAAATTTTTGGGCCAGGTAGTCCGATAACTTAGAAAAACGAGAATAGTATTAGTGTAGGATGGTTTGGGAAAAGGCTATTTTTGGAGATGGACAGGCAGGCTGTAGGGGAGGAGGTAGGCCTGAATTTTGAACCAAAAAACTCAAATTAGTTTTTGAGTTCAAAATGTGTAATTTTCCCGTATGCTGCTACCACTTTATAATCCATAATTTTTGGGCCAGGTAGTCCGATAAATTGGCGACACGAGAACAGTATGAGTGTAGGATGGTTTGGGAAAAGGCTTTTTTTGAAGATGGACAGGCAGGCTGTAGGGGAGGAGGTAGGCCGGAATTTTGAACCAAAAAACTCAAATGAGTTTTTGAGTTCAAAATGTGTAATTTTCCCGTATGCTGCTACCACTTTATAATCCATAATTTTTCGGCCAGGTAGTCCGATAAATTGGCGACACGAGAACAGTATGAGTGTTGGATGGTTTGGGAAAAGGCTTTTTTTGGAGATGGACAGGCAGGCTTTAGGGGAGGAGGTAGGCCTGTATTTTGAACTTAAAAACTCAATTGAGTTTTTGAGTTTAAAATGTGTAATTTTCCCGTGTGCTGCTACAATTTTATAATCCATAATTTTTGGGCCTGGTAGTCCGATAAATTGGTGACATGAGAACAGTATGAGTGTAGGATGGTTTGGGAAAAGGATTTTTTGGAGATGGACAGGCAGGCTGTAGGGGAGGAGGTAGGCCTGTATTTTGAACCAAAAAACTCAAATGAGTTTTTGAGTTCAAAATGTGTAATTTTCCCGTATGCTGCTACAAATTTATAATTCATAATTTTTGGGCCAGGTAGTCCAATAACTTGACGACACATGAACAGTATGAGTGTAGGATGGTTTGGGAAAAGGATTATTTGGAGATGGACAGGCAGGCTGTAGGGGAGGAGGTAGGCCCTTTATTTTGAACCAAAAAACTCAAATGAGTTTTTGAGTTTAAAATGTGTAATTTTCCCCTATGCTGCTACCATTTTATAATCTAAAATTTTTGGGCCAGGTAGTCCGATAACTTAGAAAAACGAGAATAGTATTAGTGTAGGATGGTTTGGGAAAAGGCTATTTTTTGAGATGGACAGGCAGGCTGTAGGGGAGGAGGTAGGCCTGAATTTTGAACCAAAAAACTCAAATGAGTTTTTGAGTTCAAAATGTGTAATTTTCCCGTATGCTGCTACCACTTTATAATCCATAATTTTTGGGCCAGGTAGTCGGATAAATTGGCGACACGAGAACAGTATGAGTGTAGGATGGTTTGGGAAAAGGCTTTTTTTTGGAGATGGACAGGCAGGCTGTAGGGGAGGAGGTAGGCCGGAATTTTGAACCAAAAAACTCAAATGAGTTTTTGAGTTCAAAATGTGTAATTTTTTTCGTATGCTGCTACCACTTTATAATCCATAATGTTTGGGCCAGGTAGTACGATAACTTTGAAAAAGGAGAACAGTGTGAGTGTAGGATGGTTTGGGAAAAGGCTATTTTTGGAGATGGACAGGCAGGCTGTAGGGGAGGAGGTAGGCCTATATTGTGAACCAAAAAACTCAAATGAGTTTTTGAGTTCAAAATGTGTAATTTTCTCGTATGCTGCTACACTTTATAATACATAATTTTTGGGCCAGGTAGTCCAATAAATTGGCGACACGAGAACAGTATGAGTGTAGGATGGTTTGGGAAAAGGCTTTTTTTTGGAGATGGACAGGCCGGCTGTAGGGGAGGAGGTAGGCCTGTATTTTGAACTTAAAAACTCAATTGAGTTTTTGAGTTTAAAATGTGTAATTTTCCCGTATGCTGCTACAATTATATAATCCATAATTTTTGGGCCAGGTAGTCCAATAAATTGGCGACACGAGAACAGTATGAGTGTAGGATGGTTTGGGAAAAGGCTTTTTTTTGGAGATGGACAGGCAGGCTGTAGGGGAGGAGGTAGGCCTGTATTTTGAACCAAAAACTCAAATGAGTTTTTAGGTCCAAAATGTGTAATTTTCCCTTATCCTGCTACCATTTTATAATCCATAATGTTTGGGCCAGGTAGTACGATAACTTTGAAAAGGAGAACAGTGTGAGTGTAGGATGGTTTGGGAAAAGGCTATTTTTGGAGATGGACAGGCAGGCTGTAGGGGAGGAGGTAGGCCTATATTTTGAACCAAAAAACTCAAATGAGTTTTTGAGTTCAAAATGTGTAATTTTCTCGTATGCTGCTACCACTTTATAATACATAATTTTTGGGCCAGGTAGTCCAATAAATTGGCGACACGAGAACAGTATGAGTGTAGGATGGTTTGGGAAAAGGCTTTTTTTGGAGATGGACAGGCAGGCTGTAGGAGAGGAGGTAGGCCTGTATTTCTAACCAAAAAACTCAAATGAGTTTTTAGGTCCAAAATGTGTGATTTTCCCTTATCCTGCTACCATTTTATAATCCATAATTTTTTGGCCAGGTAGTCCGATAACTTTGAAAAACGAGAACAGTATGAGTGTAGGATTGTTTGGGAAAAGGCTTTTTTTGGAGATGGACAGGCAGGCTGTAGGGGAGGAGGTAGGCCTGTATTTTAAACCAAAAAGCTCAAATGAGTTTTTGAGTTCAAAATGTGTAATTTTCCTGTAAGCTGCTACCACTTTATAATCCATAATTTTTCGGCCAGGTAGTCCGATAAATTGGCGACACGAGAACAGTATGAGTGTAGGATGGTTTGGGAAAAGGCTTTTTTTGGAGATGGACAGGCAGGCTGTAGGGGAGGAGGTAGGCCTGTATTTTGAACCAAAAAACTCAAATTAGTTTTTGAGTTCAAAATGTGTAATTTTCCCGTATGCTGCTACAAATTTATAATTCATAATTTTTGGGCCAGGTAGTCCAATAACTTGGCGACACAAGAACAGTATGAGTGTAGGATGGTTTGGGAAAAGGATTTTTTGGAGATGGACAGGCAGGCTGTAGGGGAGGAGGTAGGCCTGTATTTTGAACCAAAAAACTCAAATGAGTTTTCGAGTTTAAAATGTGTAATTTTCCCCTATGCTGCTACCATTTTATAATCTAAAATTTTTGGGCCAGGTAGTCCGAAAACTTAGAAAAACGAGAATAGTATTAGTGTAGGATGGTTTGGGAAAAGGCTATTTTTGGAGATGGACAGGCAGGCTGTAGGGGAGGAGGTAGGCCTGTATTTTGAACCAAAACACTCAAATTAGTTTTTGAGTTCAAAATGTGTAATTTTCCCATATGCTGCTACTACTTTATAATCTATAATTTTTGGGCCAGGTAGTCCGATAACTTAGAAAAACGAGAATAGTATTAGTGTAGGATGGTTTGGGAAAAGGCTATTTTTGGAGATGGACAGGCAGGCTGTAGGGGAGGAGGTAGGCCTGAATTTTGAACCAAAAACTCAAATGAGTTTTTGAGTTCAAAATGTGTAATTTTCCCGTATGCTGCTACCACTTTATAATCCATAGTTTTTGGGCCAGGTAGTCCGATAAATTGGCGACACGAGAACAGTATGAGTGTAGGATGGTTTGGGAAAAGGCTTTTTTGGAGATGGACAGGCAGGCTGTAGGGGAGGAGGTAGGCCGGAATTTTTAACCAAAAAACTCAAAAGAGTTTTTGAGTTAAAAATGTGTAATTTTCTTGTATGCTGCTACAATTTTATAATCCATAAATTTTTGGGCCAGGTAGTATGATAACTTTGCAAAACGAGAACTGTATGAGTGTAGGATGGTTTGGGAAAAGGCTTTTTTTGGAGATGGACAGGCAGGCTGTAGGGGAGGAGGTAGGCCTGCATTTTGAACCAAAACACTCAAATGAGTTTTTGAGTTCAAAATGTGTAATTTTCCCATATGCTGCTACTACTTTATAATCTATAATTTTTGGGCCAGGTAGTCCGATAACTTAGAAAAACGAGAATAGTATTAGTGTAGGATGGTTTGGGAGAAGGCTATTTTTGGAGATGGACAGGCAGGCTGTAGGGGAGGAGGTAGGCCTGAATTTTGAACCAAAAAACTCAAATGAGTTTTTGAGTTCAAAATGTGTAATTTTCTTGTATGCTGCTTCAATTTTATAATCCATAAATTTTTGAGCCAGGTAGTATGATAACTTTGCAAAACGAGAACTGTATGAGTGTAGGATGGTTTGGGAAAAGGCTTTTTTTGGAGATGGACAGGCAGGCTGTAGGGGAGGAGGTAGGCCTGTTTTTTTATCTTAAAAATCTCCAAAATGTGTAATTTTCCCTTATCCTGCTACCATTTTATAATCCATAATGTTTGGGCCAGGTAGTACGATAACTTTGCAAAAGGAGAACAGTGTGAGTGTAGGATGGTTTGGGGAAAAGGCTATTTTTGGAGATGGACAGGCAGGCTGTAGGGGAGGTGGTAGGCCTGAATTTTGAACCAAAAAACTCAAATGAGTTTTCGAGTTCAAAATGTGTAATTTTCCCGTATGCTGCTACCACTTTATAATCCATAATTTTTGGGCCAGGTAGTCCGATAAATTGGCGACACGAGAACAGTGTGAGTGTAGGATGGTTTGGGAAAAGGCTATTTTTGGAGATGGACAGGCAGGCTGTAGGGGAGGAGGTAGGCCTGAATTTTGAACCAAAAAACTCAAATGAGTTTTTGAGTTCAAAATGTGTAATTTTCTCGTATGCTGCTACAATTTTATAATTCATAAATTTTTGGGCCAGGTAGTATGATAACTTTGCAAAACGAGAAATGTATGAGTGTAGGATGGTTTTGGAAAATGTTTTTTTTGGAGATGGACAGGCAGGCTGTAGGGGAGGAGGTAGGCCTGTATTTTTAACTTAAAAACTCAAATGAGTATTTGAGTTCAAAATGTGTAATTTTCCCGTATGCTGCTACCACTTTATAATCCATAATTTTTGGGCCAGGTAGTCCGATAAATTGGCGACACGAGAACAGTATGAGTGTATGATGGTTTGGGAAAAGGCTTTTTTTGGAGATGGACAGGCAGGCTGTAGGGGAGGAGGTAGGCCTGTATTTTGAATCAAAAAACTCAATGGAGTTTTTGAGTTCAAAATGTGTAATTTTCCCGTATGCTGCTACAAATTTATAATTCATAATTTTTGGGCAAGGTAGTCCAATAACTTGGCGACACAAGAACAGTATGAGTGTAGGATGGTTTGGGAAAAGGATTTTTTGGAGATGGACAGGCAGGCTGTAGGGGAGGAGGTAGGCCTGTTTTTTTTTCTTAAAAACTCAAATGAGTTTTTAGGTCCAAAATGTGTAATTTTCCCTTATCCTGCTACAATTTTATAATCCGTAATGTTTGGGCCAGGTAGTACGATAACTTTGAAAAAGGAGAACAGTTTGAGTGCAGGATGGTTTGGGAAAAGGCTATTTTTGGAGATAGACAGGCAGGCTGTAGGGGAGGAGGTAGGCCTGAATTTTGAACCAAAAAACTCAAATGAGTTTTTGAGTTCAAAATGTGTAATTTTCCCGTATGCTGCTACCACTTTATAATCCATAATTTTTGGGCCAGGTAGTCCGATAAATTGGCGACACGAGAACAGTATGAGTGTAGGATGGTTTGGGAGAAGGCTTTTTTTTTGGAGATGGACAGGCAGGCTGTAGGGGAGGAGGTAGGCCTGTTTTTTGAACCAAAAAATCAAATGAGTTTTTGAGTTCAAAATGTGTAATTTTCCCGTATGCTGCTACAAATTTATAATTCATAATTTTTGGGCAAGGTAGTCCAATAACTTGGCGACACAAGAACAGTATGAGTGTAGGATGGTTTGGGAGAAGGCTTTTTTTGGAGATGGACAGGCAGGCTGTAGGGGAGGAGGTAGGCCTGTTTTTTATCTTAAAAACTCAAATGAGTTTTTAGGTCCAAAATGTGTAATTTTCCCTTATCCTGCTACCATTTTATAATCCATAATGTTTGGGCCAGGTAGTACGATAACTTAGAAAAACGAGAATAGTATTAGTGTAGGATGGTTTGGAAAAAGGCTATATTTGGAGATGGACAGGCAGGCTGTAGGGGAGGAGGTAGGCCTGAATTTTGAACCGAAAAACTATACTGAGTTTTTGAGTTCAAAATGTGTAATTTTCCCGTATGCTGCTACCACTTTATAATCAATAATTTTTGGGCCAGTTAGTCCGATAAATTGGCGACACGAGAACAGTATGAGTGTAGGATGGTTTGGGAAAAGGCTATTTTTGGAGATGGACAGGCAGGCTGTAGGGGAGGAGGTAGGCCTGTATTTTGAACAAAAAAACTCAAATGAGTTTTTGAGTTCAAAATGTGTAATTTTCCCCTATGCTGCTACCATTTTATAATCTAAAATTTTTGGGCCTGGTAGTCCGATAACTTAGAAAGACGAGAATAGTATTAGTGTAGGATGGTATGGGAAAAGGCTATTTTTGGAGATGGACAGGCAGGCTGTAGGGGAGGAGGTAGGCCTGAATTTTGAACCAAAAAACTCAAATGAGTTTTCGAGTTCAAAATGTGTAATTTTCCCTTATCCTGCTACCACTTTATAATCCATAATTTTTGGGCAAGGTAGTCTGATAAATTGGCGACACGAGAACAGTATGAGTGTAGGATGGTTTGGAAAAAGGCTTTTTTTGGAGATGGACAGTCAGGCTGTAGGGGAGGAGGTAGGCCTGAATTTTGAACCGAAAAACTCAAATGAGTTATTGAGTTCAAAATGTGTAATTTTCCCATATGCTGCTACTATTTTATAATCCATCATTTTTGGGCCAGGTAGTCCAATAACTTAGAAAAACGAGAACAGTATGAGTGTAGGATGGTTTGGGAAAAGGCTTTTTTTGGAGATGGACAGGAAGGGTGTAGGGGAGGAGGTAGGCCTGTATTTTGAACCAGAAAGCTCAAATGAGTTTTTGAGTTCAAAATGTGTAATTTTCCCATATGCTGCTACCATTTTATAATCCATAATTTTTGGGCCAGGTAGTCCGATAACTTAGAAAAACGAGAATAGTGTTAGTGTAGGATGGTTTGGGAAAAGGCTATTTTTGGAGATGGACAGGCAGGCTGTAGGGGAGGAGGTAGGCCTGAATTTTGAACCATAAAACTCAAATAAGTTTTTGAGTTCAAAATGTGTAATTTTCCCGTATGCTGCTACCACTTAATAATACATAATTTTTGGGCCAGGTAGTCCGATAAATTTGCGACACGGGAACAGTATGAGTGTAGGATGGTTTGGGAAAAGGCTTTTTTTGGAGGTGGACAGGCAGGCTGTAGGGGAGGAGGTAGGCCTGAATTTTGAACCAAAAAACTCAAATGAGTTTTTGAGTTCAAAATGTGTAATTTTCCCATATGCTACTACTATTTTATAATCCATAATTTTTGGGCCAGGTAGTCCGATAACTTAGAAAAACGAGAATAGTATTAGTGTAAGATGGTTTGGGAAAAGGCTATTTTTGGAAATGGACAGGCAGGCTGTAGGGGAGGAGGTAGGCCTGTATTTTGAACTTAAAAACTCAATTGAGTTTTGTAGTTTAAAATGTGTAATTTTCCCATATGCTGCTACAATTTTATAATCCATAATTTTTGGGCCAGGTAGTCCAATAACTTAGAAAAACGAGAACAGTATGAGTGTAGGATGGTTTGGGAAAAGGCTTTTATTTTTTTTTAGATGGACAGGCAGGCTGTAGGGGAGGAGGTAGGCCTGTATTTTGAACCAAAAAGCTCAAATGAGTTTTTGAGTTCAAAATGTGTAATTTTCCCATATGCTGCTACCATTTTATAATCCATAATTTTTGGGCCAGGTAGTCCGATAACTTAGAAAAACGAGAATAGTATTAGTGTAGGATGGTTTGGGAAAAGGCTATTTTTGGAGATGGACAGGCAGGCTGTAGGGGAGGAGGTAGGCCTGAATTTTGAACCAAAAAACTATTCTGAGTTTTTGAGTTCAAAATGTGTAATTTTCTCGTATGCTGCTACCACTTTATAATCAATAATTTTGGGCCAGTTAGTCCGATAAATTGGCGACACAAGAACAGTATGAGTGTAGGATGGTTTGGGAAAATGAATTTTTTGGAGATGGACAGGCAGGCTGTAGGGGAGGAGGTAGGCCTGTATTTTGAACCAAAAAACTCAAATGAGTTTTTGAGTTCAAAATGTGTAATTTTCCCGTATGCTGCTACAAATTTATAATTCATAATTTTTGGGCCAGGTAGTCCAATAACTTGGCGACACAAGAACAGTATGAGTGTAGGATGGTTTGGGAAAAGGCTTTTTTGGAGATGGACAGGCAGGCTGAAGGGGAGGAGGTAGGCCTGTATTTTGAACTTAAAAACTCAATTGAGTTTTTGTGTTTAAAATGTGTAATTTTCCCATATGCTGCTACCATTTTATAATCCATAATTTTTGGGCCAGGTAGTCCGATAATTTAGAAAAACGAGAATAGTGTTAGTGTAGGATGGTTTGGGGAAAGGCTATTTTTGGAGATGGACAGGCAGGCTGTAGGCCTGAATTTTGAACCAAAAAACTCAAATGAGCTTTTTGGTCCAAAATGTGTGATTTTCCCTTATCCTGCTACCATTTTATAATCCATAATGTTTGGGCTAGGTAGTACGTTAACTTTGCAAAACGAGAACAGTATGAGTGTAGGATGGTTTGGGAAAAGGCTATTTTTGGAGATGGACAGGCAGGCTGCAGGGGAGGAGGTAGGCCTGTATTTTGAACATAAAAACTCAATTGAGTTTTTGAGTTTAAAATGTGTAATTTTCCCGTATGCTGCTACAATTTTATATTCCATAATTTTTGGGCCAGGTAGTCCAATAACTTAGAAAAACGAGAACAGTATGAGTGTAGGATGGTTTGGGAAAAGGCTTTTTTTTGGAGATGGACAGGCAGGCCTTTAGGGGAGGAGGTAGGCCTGTATTTTGAACCAAAAAGCTCAAATGAGTTTTTGAGTTCAAAATGTGTAATTTTCCCATATGCTGCTACCATTTTATAATCCATAATTTTTGGGCCAGGTAGTCCGATAACTTAGAGAAACGAGAATAGTATTAGTGTAGGATGGTTTGGGAAAAGGCTTTTTTTGGAGATGGACAGGCAGGCTGTAGGGGAGGAGGTAGGCCTGTATTTTGAACCAAAAAACTCAAATGAGTTTTTGAGTTTAAAATGTATAATTTTCTAATATGCTGCTACTATTTTATAATCCATAATTTTTGGGCCAGGTAGTCCGATAACTTAGAAAAACGAGAATAGTATTAGTGTAGGATGGTTTGGGAAAAGCTCAAATGAGTTTTTGAGTTCAAAATGTGTAATTTTCCTGTATGCTGCTACCACTTTATAATCCATAATTTTTCGGCCATGTAGTCCGATAAATTGGCGACACGAGAACAGTATGAGTGTAGGATGGTTTGGGAAAAGGCTTTTTTTTGGAGATGGACAGGCAGGCTGTAGGGGAGGAGGTAGGCCTGTATTTTGAACCAAATAACTCATATGAGTTTTTGAGTTCAAAATGTGTAATTTTCTTGTATGCTGCTTCAATTTTATAATCCATAAATTTTTGGGCCAGGTAGTATGATAACTTTGCAAAACGAGAACTGTATGAGTGTAGGATGGTTTAGGAAAAGGCTTTTTTTGGAGATGGACAGGCAGGCTGTAGGGGAGGAGGTAGGCCTGTTTTTTTATCTTAAAAACTCAATTGAGTTTTTGAGTTTAAAATGTGTAATTTTCCCATATGCTGCTACAATTTAATAATCCATAATTTTTGGGCCAGGTAGTCCAATAACTTAGAAAAACGAGAACAGTATGAGTGTAGGATGGTTTGGGAAAATACTTTTTTTTGGAGATGGACAGGCAGGCTGTACGGGAGGTAGGCCTGTATTTTGAACCAAAAAGCTCAAATGAGTTTTTGAGTTCAAAATGTGTAATTTTCCCGTATGCTGCTACCACTTTATAATCCATAATTTTTGGGCCAGTTAGTCCGATAAATTGGCGACACGAGAACAGTATGAGTGTAGGATGGTTTGGGAAAAGGATTTTTTGGAGATGGACAGGCAGGCTGTAGGGGTGGAGGTAGGCCTGTATTTTGAACCAAAAAACTCAAATGAGTTTTTGAGTTCAAAATGTGTAATTTTCCCATATGCTGCTACTATTTTATAATCCATAATTTTTGGGCCAGGTAGTCCAATAACTTAGAAAAACGAGAACAGTATGAGTGTAGGATGGTTTGGGAAAAGGCTTTTTTTGGAGATGGACAGGCAGGCTGTAGGGGAGGAGGTAGGCCTCTATTTTGAACCAGAAAGCTCAAATGAGTTTTTGAGTTCAAAATGAGTAATTTTCCCATATGCTGCTACCATTTTATAATCCATAATTTTTGGGCCAGGTAGTCCGATAAATTGGCGACACGAGAACAGTATGAGTGTAGGATGGTTTGGGAAAAGGCTTTTTTTGGAGATGGACAGGCAGGCTGTAGGGGTGGAGGTAGGCCTGTATTTTGAACCAAAAAACTCAAATGAGTTTTTGAGTTCAAAATGTGTAATTTTCCCATATGCTGCTACTATTTTATAATCCATAATTTTTGGGCCAGGTAGTCCGATAACTTAGAAAAACGAGAATAGTATTAGTGTAAGATGGTTTGGGAAAAGGCGATTTTTGGAAATGGACTGGCAGGCTGTAGGGGAGGAGGTAGGCCTGAATTTTGAACCAAAAAACTCAAATGAGTTTTTGAGTTCAAAATGTGTAATTTTCCCGTATGCTGCTACCACTTTATAATCCATAATTGTTGGGCCAGGTAGTCCGATAAATTGGCAACACGAGAACAGTATGAGTGTAGGATGGTTTGGGAAAAGGCTTTTTTTTGGAGATGGACAGACAGTCTGTAGGGGAGAAGGTAGGCCTGCATTTTGAACCAAAAAACTCAAATGAGTTTTTGAGTTCAAAATGTGTAATTTTCTTGTATGCTGCTACAATTTTATAATCCATAATTTTTGGCCAGGTAGTCCGATAACTTAGAAAAACGAGAATAGTTTTAGTGTAAGATGGTTTGGGAAAAGGCTATTTTTGGAAATGGACAGGCAGGCTGTAGGGGAGGAGGTAGGCCTGAATTTTGAACCAAAAAAATTCAAATGAGTTTTTGAGTTCAAAATGTGTAATTTTCCCGTATGCTGCTACCGCTTTATAATCCATAATTTTTGGGCCAGGTAGTCCAATAACTTAGAAAAACGAGAACAGTATGAGTGTAGGATGGTTTGGGAAAAGGCTTTTTTTGGAGATGGACAGGCAGGCTGTAGGGGAGGAGGTAGGCCTGTATTTTGAACCAAAAAGCTCAAATGAGTTTTTGAGTTCAAAATGTGTAATTTTCCCATAAGCTGCTACCATTTTATAATACATAATTTTTGGGCCAGGTAGTCCGATAACTTAGAAAAACGAGAATAGTATTAGTGTAGGATGGTTTGGGAAAAGGCTATTTTTGGAGATGGACAGGCAGGCTGTAGGGGAGTAGGTAGGCCTGAATTTTGAACCAAAAAACTCAAATGAGTTTTTGAGTTCAAAATGTGTAATTTTCCCGTATGCTGCTACCACTTTATTATCCATAATTTTTGGGCCAGGTAGTCCGATAAATTGGCGACACGAGAACAGTATGAGTGTAGGATGGTTTGGGAAAAGGCTTTTTTTTGGAGATGGACAGGCAGGCTGTAAGGGAGGAGGTAGGCCTGTATTTTGAACCAAAAAACTCAAATGAGTTTTTGAGTTCAAAATGTGTAATTTTCTTGTATGCTGCTACAATTTTATAATCCATAAATTTTTGGGCCAGGTAGTATGATAACTTTGCAAAACAAGAACTGTATGAGTGTAGGATGGTTTGGGAAAAGGCTTTTTTTTGGAGATGGACAGGCAGGCTGTAGAGGAGGAGGAAGGCCTGTTTTTTTTTCTTAAAAACTCAAATGAGTTTTTAGGTCCAAAATGTGTAATTTTCCCTTATCCTGCTACCATTTTATAATACATAATGTTTGGGCCAGGTAGTACGATAACTTTGAAAAAGGAGAACAGTGTGAGTGTAGGATGGTTTGGGAAAAGGCTATTTTTGGAGATGGACAGGCAGGCTGTAGGGGAGGAGTGAGGCCTGTATTTTGAACCAAAAAGCTCAAATGAGTTTTTGAGTTTAAAATGTGTAATTTTCCCGTATGCTGCTACAATTTTATAATCCATAATTTTTGGGCCAGGTAGTCCAATAAATTGGCGACACGAGAACAGTATGAGTGTTGGATAGTTTGGGAAAAGGCTTTTTTTGGAGATGGACAGGCAGGCCTGTATTTTGAACCAAAAAACTCAAATGAGTTTTTGAGTTTAAAATGTGTAATTTTCCCATATGCTGCTACTATTTTATAATCCATAATTTTTGGGCCAGGTAGTCCGATAACTTAGAAAAACGAGAATAGTATTAGTGTAGGATGGTTTGGGAAAAGGCTTTTTTTGGAGATGGACAGGCAGGCCTGTATTTTGAACCAAAAAACTCAAATGAGTTTTTGAGTTTAAAATGTGTAATTTTCCCATATGCTGCTACTATTTTATAATCCATAATTTTTGGGCCAGGTAGTCCGATAACTTAGAAAAA
Organism: Hyla sarda; assembly: GCF_029499605.1. NCBI lineage: Eukaryota > Metazoa > Chordata > Amphibia > Anura > Hylidae > Hyla > Hyla sarda. Next base: position 49,298,053 of record NC_079192.1, on the reverse strand, counting down.
CGAGAACAGTATGAGTGTTGGATAGTTTGGGAAAAGACTTTTTTTGGAGATGGACAGGCAGGCCTGTATTTTGAACTTAAAAAGTCAATTGAATTTTTGAGTTCAAAATGTGTAATTTTCCTGTATGCTGCTACCACTTTATTATCCATAATTTTTGGGCCAGGTAGTCCGATAAATTGGCGACACGAGAACAGTATGAGTGTAGGATGGTTTGGGAAAAGGCTATTTTTGGAAATGGACAGGGAGGCTGTAGAGGAGGAGGTAGGCCTGAATTTTGAACCAAAAAACTTAAATGAGTTTTTAGGTCCAAAATGTGCGACTTTTCCTTCTCCTGCTACCATTTTATAATCCATAATGTTTGGGCTTGGTAGTACGATAACTTTGCAAAACGAGAACAGTATGAGTGTTGGATAGTTTGGGAAAAGGCTTTTTTTGGAGATGGACAGGCAGGCCTGTATTTTGAACCAAAAAACTCAAATGAGTTTTTGAGTTTAAAATGTGTAATTTTCCCATATGCTGCTACTATTTTATAATCCATAATTTTTGGGCCAGGTAGTCCGATAACTTAGAAAAACGAGAACAGTATGAGTGTTGGATAGTTTGGGAAAAGGCTTTTTTTGGAGATGGACAGGCAGGCCTGTATTTTGAACTTAAAAAGTCAATTGAATTTTTGAGTTCAAAATGTGTAATTTTCCCGTATGCTGCTACCACTTTATTATCCATAATTTTGGGCCAGGTAGTCCGATAACTTAGAAAAACGAGAATAGTATTAGTGTACGATGGTTTGGGAAAAGGCTATATTCGGAGATGGACAGGCAGGCTGTAGGGGAGGAGGTAGGCCTGAATTTTGAACCAAAAAACTCAATTAAGTCTTTGAGTTCAAAATGTGTAATTTTCCCGTATGCTGCTACCACTTTATAATCCATAATTTTTGGGCCAGGTAGTCCGATAACTTAGAAAAACGAGAATAGTCTTAGTGTAAGATGGTTTGGGAAAAGGCTATTTTTGGAGATGGACAGGCAGGCTGTAGGGGAGGAGGTAGGCCTGTATTTTGAACCAAAAAACTCAACTGAGTTTTTGAGTTCAAAATGTGTAATTTTCTTGTATGCTGCTACAATTTTATAATCCATAAATTTTTGGGCCAGGTAGTATGATAACTTTGCAAAACGAGAAGTGTAGGATGGTTTGGGAAAAGGCTTTTTTTGGAGATGGACAGGCAGGCTGTAGGGGAGGAGGTAGGCCTGTTTTTTTATCTTAAAATCTCAAATGAGTTTTTAGGTTCAAAATGTGTAATTTTCCCTTATCCTGCTACCATTTTATAATCCATAATGTTTGGGCCAGGTAGTACGATAACTTTGCAAAACGAGAACAGTATGAGTGTAGGATGGTTTGGGAAAAGGCTATTTTTGGAGATGGACAGGCACGCTGTAGGGGAGGAGGTAGGCCTGTATTTTGAACCAAAAAACTCAACTGAGTTTTTGAGTTCAAAATGTGTAATTTTCCCGTATGCTGCTACCATTTTATAATCCATAATTTTTGGGCCAGGTAGTCCGATAAATTGGCCACACAAGAACAGTAGGAGTGTAGGATGATTTGGGAAAAGGCTATTTTTGGAGATGGACAGGCAGGCTGTAGGGGAGGAGGTAGGCCTGTATTTTGAACTTAAAAACTCAATTGAGTTTTTGAGTTTAAAATGTGTAATTTTCCCGTATGCTGCTACAATTTTATAATCCATAATTTTTGGGCCAGGTAGTCCAATAACTTAGAAAAACGAGAATAGTATTAGTGTAGGATGGTTTGGGAAAAGGCTATTTTTGGAGATGGACAGGCAGGCTGTAGGGGAGGAGGTAGGCCTGTATTCTGAACCAAAAAGCTCAAATGAGTTTTTGAGTTCAAAATGTGTTATTTTCTTGTATGCTGCTACAATTTTATAATCCATAAATTTTTGGGCCAGGTAGTATGATAGCTTTGCAAAACGAGAACAGTGTGAGTGTAGGATGGTTTGGGAAAAGGCTATTTTTGGAGATGGACAGGCAGGCTATAGGGGAGGAGGTAGGCCTGTATTTTGAACCAAAAATCTCAAATGAGTTTTTGAGTTCAAAATGTGTAATTTTCCCATATGCTGCTACTATTTTATAATTGAAGATTTTCCTAGTTTTAATGACGGAAAATAGATTTTATTAACGACAGGAGGCGAGCAATATTTGCATTATCTTTCTTTACTGAACTCACATAGCAGCGAAACAGTTAATGAAAGTTTGTAGAGAAGAAAACTTAGGTGTAACCAAGCATGACAGGTAATCACAGGTGCACTAATCATACTCTTAGTACAGGTAATAAATAGCCAGGCAGGTTAAGTCCCACCCTCTTTCTAAGATGCGACATAGTAATAAACAATTAAAATAAACCATAGTCCAGAATTCCGGAAAGAAACGAACAGACTATCAAACTGAAGACTCTTAGATGAAAACGAAGATCTTGAACTGGAACATGGAGTCATCAAAAACTTTTAGCGGAAAGGATTCTTCCGATGAGTAGTCCATGGATATGGGATGAAGATCATCAATATGCTGAAAAATATAAAAATGGTAAATCATAATAAGGGAGGGATATAAATGATAGGGAGGGATATTGCTCGCCTCCTGTCGTTAATAAAATCTATATTTTCCGTCATTAAAACTAGGAAAATCTTCAATTTTATGTCCGACAGGAGGCTCCCAATATTTGCAAGTTTAAAGCTATAAAAACATAGGCAATAAATTATACAATATAGAATAGACATGGAGACATGAGTGTCTGGTCTGAAGTAAAATGTTTTAAATGTATGTTCGGTTGACCAGTTGGCTGCTTTAAGAAGATCAAAGAGAGATCCTCCTTTTTGAATGGTTTTGGTGGACATAGCTCCTCGGGTAGAGTGTGCTCCAAATTTGGAGGTATCAATTCCAGCCATATCCATGGCTATCCTGACCCATCTTGCTAAGGTAGCTGATGTAACTGGAAGATGGGGTTTATAATAAGATATGAGTAATTGGGGGAGAGAGTGATTACGAAGAGAAGATGTTTTATGTTTGTAAGATTTTAAGCATCTAACTACACAAAGTTTGGGATGGTTAATGAAGGTGGGATAGAAGACCGAATGGATATTGGTTTTTGTACGTCGGGAAATAGCAAAATGAACCTCGTGGGGAGAAAAGGATCTATTTGAAATATCTAGAGCTTTGACATCTGAAACTCTCTTTATAGAAATGAGGCAAAGAAGTACCGTAAGTTTAATCGAAAGTAATTTCAAGGGAAGGAGATCATTATCTTCCCAAGAAGAAAAGAGATTGAGAATTAGGGAGACGTCCCAGGTGGATTCTTATTTAGGACGAGGAGGTCTTTTGAGTCAAATTCCTTTCAATAATCTACATATAAGAGGGTGCTTACCAATTGGGAGAGAATTGATGTGTTCGGGCTCTGCCGAAATGGCAGAGCGATACAGATTTATAGTTCTGTAAGCTTTGCCTGAGTCAAAGGATTCTGAAAGAAAATTTAGGATATGGGAGATAGATGCTCGAACGGGATCCAGAGATCATTGAGAGCACCAATGAACCCAAAGTCTCCAGGCTGATCTGTAAGCCTTGTGGGTACCTGGAGCCCATGATTCTGAGAGGTTGTCTTTAGTTGATTGTGAAAGTTCGCAATCAAGTGGGGATTGCCTGTGATCATCCAGGCGATGAGTGATAGAGAGCCGGATAGGATCAAGGGGTGAGGGTTCCCTAGAGGGTCCTGAAGAAGAAGAGGGAAGACAGGTAGGATTTTTGGAATATCCATGGATAGTTGGAGAACTTGGGGAAACCAAGTTTGGGATGGCCACCATGGGGTAATCAATACCATGGTCGACCGTTGAGTTATCACCTGAGATAATACTCTCGGAATCATTGCAAATGGAGGGAAAGCGTAGAGGGTTTTTCGTGGCCACAGTTGAAGAAAGGCGTCTATTCCCAAAGCTTCCGGGTCCGGTCTCCAGCTGAAGAAAAGAGGTAATTGATTGTTCAAGCGGGAAGCAAAAAGGTCCATATAAAGAGGTCCCCATATGGAATTGATAGAGGAGAAAACGGAGGAATCCAGTCTCCAGTCGCTGGAATCTGTAAGGAAGCGAGAATTCCAGTCTGCGATGGAATTGGCTAAACCAGGTAAGTATTCTGCTTTCAAAATAATATTCTTTTCTAAGCAGAAATGCCAGAAATCCTTCGCAATGTCTGATAAAGCTTTGGAAGTTGTACCTCCCAAGCGGTTGATGTACTGAACCGCTCAGATATTGTCCATTCGAAGCAAAATACAGCAGTGTGATCTGTACTTTGCGAAACTCTTCAGGGCAAAGGAACCTGCTAAGAGTTCCAGACAGTTGATATGAAGGTTGGCTTCGTTCTCTGACCATTTTCCTCCTGTGGTGAGTATCCCACAGCGAGCTCCCCAGCCTGATAGGCTGGCATCCGACTCTATGATAATGTCCGGAGTGTAATGAAAAATGGTCTTGCCATTCCAAGATTCTAGGTGAGAAAACCACCATAGAAGTTCTTCCCTGGCTTCGATAGAGATGGTTATCAAGTCTGTATAGTCCATGCCCTGTCTCAGATGGTGAATTTTGAGACGTTGTAAAGCACGATAGTGTAACGGTGCTGGGAAGACAGCTTGTATTGAGGCGGATAACAGGCCAATTATCCGAGCAAGTGCTCGTAAGGATATCATCCGTTTGCTCAAGGCAGATCGGATTTCTTTCCGAATTATTTTCAGTTTTTTGGTAGGTAGGCTTAAGATAGTTTTCTGGGTGTCTATCATGAAACCCAAGAATTCCACTTCCCTTGACGGGGTCAGAATTGATTTTTTGTTGTTGATGGAAAAACCTAGTGAGGTGAGAAGAGATATTGTCCATTGAAGGTGTTGGAGAAGAGTTGTTTGAGACTGAGCCATGATGAGAATGTCGTCCAAGTAAATAATTAGACGGACACCTCTGCTCCTGAGAATGGATGTAATGGGTTTCATGAGCTTTGTAAAGCACCATGGGGCTGACGACAGGCCGAAGGGGAGGCAGGTGAACTGCCATTTTTGACCTTTCCAGATAAACTGGATGTATTGTTGGTGGCTGGAATGTATTGGAACAGTGAGGTAGGCATCTTTTAGATCTACCTTCACTAGCCAATCTCCTTGAATCAAGATGTCCCTGAGAAGGTGTATCCCTTCCATTTTGAAGTGTTGCAGGTGGGGGTAGGGGACAGTGATTCCCAAGCCGCTTACCGAAGTTGGTTGTGCGCCCCCACACAACAAGGTTAAGAGCAGAAGAGATATGGAAGAAGGTCCACTGCAACCCTCCTGGGTAAGAGTAGAATCAAAAGCGAATGACCAGGGAGTCAGGAGTTTGTCTGGCGCAGAGAGGAACCATCAGACAGCCAAGTAAAATCAATGGATTTATTAGATGCTGGGTTTTCCTTTCTTTTTATGGATTGTGTTCGATTTGATGTCTTTATGAGGAGGTAATACTGAGTGATCGTGCGTAAGCGTACATCCAAATTGGCATTGCACGCTAGAGTGGCATCTGTAGTGGGAGGGCAATTGTAAAAAGAAGATGAGGAGGTGGAAGCAGGATTAGAACTCCCTGGGGTGTTGAACGTGTCATATTGTGAACTATCAATAAGTGTGGAACTCATGTCAGACATAGAAACCTCGTGCACCGTGAGAAGGGAGGGATCAATGGAGCAGTCGAGAGAATTACAAGGCTGCCCAACATAGAGACCCCCCACTGCCCCGTAACCCGGGTCCAACCCATGACAAGGATCCAAATAAGTGAGAGGAGGAAGCAAAGGACAGACCATGTTAGGTGCTGGTCTGTCTAATGATAATGTTATTAAGCACATTAGTGTTAGAATTAGCAGGGGTAATACTGCTCCATTGATCCCTCCCTTCTCACGGTGCACGAGGTTTCTATGTCTGACATGAGTTCCACACTTATTGATAGTTCACAATATGACACGTTCAACACCCCAGGGAGTTCTACTCCTGCTTCCACCTCCTCATCTTCTTTTTACAATTGCCCTCCCACTACAGATGCCACTCTAGCGTGCAATGCCAATTTGGATGTACGCTTACGCACGATCACTCAGTATTACCCCCTCATAAAGACATCAAATCGAACACAATCCATAAAAAGAAAGGAAAACCCAGCATCTAATAAATCCATTGATTTTACTTGGCTGTCTGATGGTTCCTCTCTGCGCCAGACAAACTCCTGACTCCCTGGTCATTCGCTTTTGATTCTATTTTGAAGTGTTGGTATAATACAAACTTGTTCAAAAGACGAAGGTTGATTACTGGTCTGTATCCGCCATCTTTTTTCTTCACAAGAAAAAGATTGCTGAGGAAGCCTTGTGTGTGATTTGGGATTGGAATAATTGCTCCTTTGGAATGAAGGTCTATGATCTCTTGATCTACAAGTTTTTGGTCTGAAATTGAAAACTGAATTGGTATAGGAAGAGTGTGTTGTATTGGTGGAGTCATGAAGTCTATCAGGAATCCTGAAACCGTGTTCAGAATCCAAAGGTCTGAGGTTATTGAAGACCAAGCATGAATAAAATGTTGGAGTCTTCCTCCTAGGGGAAGAAGGAAAGAAGATAGAGGAATTGGACTTACCTGAGGATGGTATGGTCCTGGGGTAGCCTCTGTTGCCTCTGGATCTCCATGGGCGTCCTCTAGTTGGAAAGAATGGAGCTAGAGTGACGGAGGATGATTGTTGAAAGTTGCTTCTTTCTTGATTGGAGCCTCTAGGGTACTGCCTAGATGAGGAGGCTCTGCTGGGAAAGCGGCCCCTACCTTTCCCAGCCTTCCCAAAAATTTTAGAGGGAAAAACTTTCTTTAAAGATGATTGGGCTTTGTCAAGGGATGTAAAAATCCCGACAAATTTCCCTATTTCCTTAATAAAAGTGTCTCCAAAGAGAAGCCCTTCAGAAGAGTTTTCCAACTCATGTGTTGCTAGATTAGCTAATTGAGGATCCATCCTCATGAGAATTGTGCGTCGATGTTCCACCGCAATAGCTGAATTAGCATTGCCTAGTAGGCAAAGGGCTCTTTGTGCCCAACCACGCAAAGTGTTGGCATCAATGGGGTGTCCTGAGGCTATTGCTGAATCAGAAATTTCTAATATCTGTGTTAGAGGGCCTAGTACATCAAGCAATTTATCTTGACAGGCCTTGAAGGATCTGTCTAGACCTTTTTTAGGATTCTTCCCAGTTTTATTTAGATACTTGACTAGAATAGGGTCAAGTTCGGGGGTGCATTCTGCTTTTTCAGGCAGATTAGGCCGAGGGCATTCTGATCTTAACTTGTTTCGGGTGGATCTGTCCAAAGGTTTCCTTATTCTGGCAGACAGATATTTTGCCAGATGGGAATTTGGCACCCATTCTGAGGATCTTGGGTGATGAATCAGATCCGGGTTGAAATATGGGGTGCCCTGGCTATATAGAAGAACCGTTTCTGTAGTTGTCCCAGTTTCTGGGTCATTATGTGTTTCAGCAATTTCACCTTCCTCATACTCCATTTCTTCAGTAGAAGAATGATCAGATATATCAGAGTATGAGTCAGAGTCATTATCTGAGGAAGATGGGACCACATATGAATCAGGTTTGGATCTTTTAAGAGCCTTTTTTGCCCTAGCACTTTTGACTTCCCTCTGGGCAGGGGGTCTGGGATGTTTAGGGTTAACATCAGTATGGTGACTAGTTGTAGCCAAATTTTCATTCGTGTCCTGACCTAACCCAGGGCGAGAGTGTCACTTAGACAGGGTTTCATGGTCGTCATTTGCATAGAAATGTCTTTTATGAGTGCGTTTCCCCTGAGATTTGAAACCTTTAGCTAAACCGGTTGTGGACTCCTCTGCAGACCAAAATATGTCTGAAGGAGTAGAGGGTTTATTAAAACTGGGGTTATTGTGTGACATAGCCGATGACACGGATTCTGATATGGTCTCACGTATAGAGGAGATAGCTGATTTTATAGCTAATTGTATTCTATGGTCTACCATATTTTTTTACGGCAGTTGGGTCTGACATATCAATATCCCCAGAGGTAGAGGAATGTTCCTCTCTAGAGGTTTTATTTTCAGAGGACATTGAAATAGTAAGTTACTATGGTAAGTATACCTATAGAAATTATAGGGTAGTAATAAATTATGGCCTCAGAAATATAAGTATGACTGGAAAATAGTTATAATTAATAGCTATCTGCCGGAGAATAACTTTCCTGAGTGAAATAAATCTTTTGGTAAAGTCTGACAGGAGCTGAGAAGAGCTGCGGAGCTGTGACAGGGTCGCGGCGGGAGAGCTGGCAGGCAGACTTGAGCTGTTACAGAGATATTCAGTGAGAAGCGTGAGAACTGTGAGGAAAAATTGAGCTGTGTGGGAGAGCGCGCGCTGGAGAGAAAGAGAAAAGTTTACAAGGTATATATAATTGACACAAGGGAATATATGATGGAACAAAGATTACCGGGAGGAGGAGGGGGTGGGTGTTTGGCACGGGAGACGGTCTAAGTGTGTATAGTGTAATGAGTAATGTAATGTACCAGCGTATATGTGTGAACAATGTATAATACTGCAATTCCGGTAACAATATTATATTATATTTAAACAATATATTACTGCAATATAACACTTGAGAGAGAAGACAATATGGTACTTATCTCTTGAGTGAGCAGCGAAGAAAGAGGGTGGGACTTAACCTGCCTGGCTATTTATTACCTGTACTAAGAGTATGATTAGTGCACCTGTGATTACCTGTCATGCTTGGTTACACCTAAGTTTTCTTCTCTACAAACTTTCATTAACTGTTTCGCTGCTATGTGAGTTCAGTAAAGAAAGATAATGCTAATATTGGGAGCCTCCTGTCGAACATAAAATCCATAATTTTTGGGCCAGGTAGTCCGATAATTTAGAAAAACGAGAATAGTATTAGTGTAGGATGGTTTGGGAAAAGGCTATTTTTGGAGATGGACAGGCAGGCTGTAGGGGAGGAGTTAGGCCTGTTTTTTTTATCTTAACCCCTTCATGACCCAGCCCATTTTCACCTTCAGGACCTGGGCATTTTTTGAAAATCTGACCACTGTCACTTTAAACATTAATAACTCTGGAATGCTTTTACTTATCATTCTGATTCAGAGATTGTTTTTTCGTGACATATTCTACTTTATGTTATTGGTAAAATTTCACTGATATTTGCATCCTTTCTTGGTAAAAAATCTAAAAATTTCATTGAAAAAAATTTAATTTCAAAAATTGAAAATTTAGCATTTTTCTAACTTTGAAAGTCTCTGCTTGAAAGGAAAATGGATATTCCAAATAAATTACATATTGATTCACATATACAATATGTCTACTTTGTGTTTGCATAACAAAAATTGACAAGTTTTTACTTTTGGAAGACACCAGAGGGCTTCAAAGTTCCGCAGCAATTTTCCAATTTTTCTCAAGATTTTCAAAATCGTAATTTTTCAGGGCCCAGTTCAGTTTGGAAGTGGATTTTAAGGGTCTTCATATTAGAAATACCCCACAAATTACCCCATTATAAAAACTGCACCCCCCAAAGTATTCAAAATGACATTCAGTAAGTGTTTTAACCCTTTAGGTGTTTCACAGGAATAGCAGCAAAGTGAAGGAGAAAATTCTAAATCTTCATTTTTTACACTCACATTTTCTTGTAGACCCAATTTTTGAATTTTTACAAGGGGTAAAAGGAGAGAAATCACCCTAAAATTTGTAACCCAATTTCTCTCGAGTAAGGAAATACCTCATATGTCTATGTAAAGTGTTCGGCGGGCGCAGTAGAGGGCTCAGAAGGGAAGGAGCGACAATGGGATTTTGGAGAGTGAGTTTTTCTGAAAGGGTTTTTGGGGGGCATGTCCCATTTAGGAAGCCCCTATGGTGCCAGAACAGTGGACCCCCCCACATGTGACCCCATTTTGGAAACTACACCCCTCATGGAATTTAATAAGGGGTGCAGTGAGCATTTACACCCCACTGTCGTTTGACAGATATTTGAAACGGTGGACTGTGCAAATGAAAAATTTTATTTTTCATTTTCACAGACCACTGTTCCAAAAAGCTGTCATACACCAGTGGGGTGTAAATGCTCACTGCACCCCTTATTACATTCCATGAGGGGTGTAGTTTCCAAAATGGGGTCACATATGGATATTTATTGTTTTGTGTTTGTCAGAACTGCTGTAACAATCAGCCACCCCTGTGCAAATCACCTCAAATGTACATGTGCATTCTCCCTTCTGGGCCTTGTTGTGCGCCCCCAGAGCACTTTGCGTCCACATATGGGGTATCTCCGAACTCGGGAGAAATTGCATTACAAATTTAGAGGGTCTTTTTCCCTTTTACCTCTTGTGAAAATGAAAAGTATAGGGCAACAGCAGCAGGTCAGTGTAAAAAATTTCATTTTTTTACACTAACATGCTGGTGTAGACCCCAACTTCACCTTTTCATAAGGGGTTAAAGAAGAAAAAGCCCCCCAAAATTTGTAAGGCAATTTCTTCCGAGTACGGCGATACCCCATATGTGTCCCAAAACTGTTGCCCTGAAATACGACAGGGCTCCAAAGTGAGAGAGCGCCATGCGCATTTGAGGCCTGAATTAGGGATTTGCATAGAGGTGGACATAGGGGTATTCTACGCCAATGATTCCCAAACAGGGTGCCTCCAGCTGTTGCAAAACTCCCAGCATGCCTGGACAGTCAATGGCTGTCCGGCAATACTGGGAGTTATTATTTTGCAACAGCTGGAGGCTCCATTTTGGAAACCGTAGCGTACCAGACGTTTTTCATTTTTTGGGGGGGAGGGGGGGCATGTGTATATGTAGTGTTTTTTACTTTTTATTTTAGGTTAGTATTAGTGTAGTGTTTTTAGGGTACAGTCACATGGGCAGAGGTTCACAGCAAGTTTGCCGCTGGGAGTTTGAGCTGCAGCGCAAAATTTGCGTCATCTCAAATTTGCAGCACTCACTGTGAACCTCCGCCCATGTGAATGTTCCCTGTACATTCACATTGGGGGGAGGGGGCAAACATCCAGCTGTTGCAAACTCCGAGCATGCCCTTTGGCTGTCCGTGCATGCTGGGAGTTGTAGTTTTGCAACAGCTGGAGGCACACTGGTTTGGAAACACTAAGTTAAGTAATAAACTTTCAAGTGTTTTGCAAACAAACTTAGTGTTTCCAAACCAGTGTGCCTCCAGCTGTTGCAAAACTACAACTCCCAGCATGCATGGTCTGTCAGTGCATGCTGGGAGTTATAGTTTTGCAACAATTGCAACAGCTGGAGGCACTGAGGTAGGAAACGGACAATGTTTCCCAACTAGTGTGCCTCCAGTTGTTGCAAAACTACAACTCCCAGCATGCCCAGACTGCCCAGGCATGCTGGAAGTTGTAGTTCGGCAATATCTGAAGGATCAGATGTTGCCGAACTACAACTTCCAGCATGCTTGGGCAGTCTGGGCATGCTGGGAGTTGTAGTTTTGCAACATCTGGAGGTCCACAGTTTGGAGACCACTGTATAATGGTCTCCAATCTGTGCTCTTCCAGATGTTAGAGAACTACAACTTCCAGCATGCCTGGACAGACTGAGCATGCTGAGATTTGTAGTTTTGCAACATCTGGAAGAGCACAGATTGGAGACCATTATACAGTGGTCTCCAAACTGTGGACCTCCAGATGTTGCAAAACTACAACTCCCAGCATGCCCAGAAAGCCAAAGGCTGTCTGGGCATGTTGGGAGTTGCAGTTTTGAAACTCCCAGAGGCAGCAGTGAGATCGCTTTACGGCGATCTCACTGCTGCCAATGAAGATGCCGCACTGCTGCCGGAAACTCACCGCAGGGACGCAGCGCCGCCGGGACCGCCTGGAGGACGCCGGGACCGCTCGGGACATCGCATGGCCGGGTAAGTGACGCCGGGGGACGGGTCAGGGACACTTAGCAGAGCGGTGTGTGTGTCCCGATCCCCGTGATCGGGACTCACACACCGCGCTGCTAAGTATTCTGATAGCGAAACGCTGCTATCAGCTAGTCAGATTTGACCAGCTGATAGCAGCGATCGCTGGGGGGGGGGGGGGTGGGGGATGAAACCCCCCGTGGTCGCATGGTAAGATGGCTGGCTATCAGTGATAGCCACCATCTTACCGGGCGCTGCGGGGTGCCGCGAGTAGCGGCAAAAATGTTCATGACGTACCTGTATGTCATGGGTCGGGAACACCTTGCCACCCATGACGTACAGGTATGTCATAGGTCGGGAAGGGGTTAAAAACTCAAATTAGTTTTTAGGTCCAAAATGTGTAATTTTACATTATCCTGCTGCCATTTTATAATCCATAATGTTTGGGCCAGGTAGTACGATAACTTAGAAGAACGAGAATAGTATTAGTGTAGGATGGTTTGGGAAAAGGCTATTTTTGGAGATGGACAGGCAGGCTGTAGGGGAGGAGGTAGGCCTGAATTTTGAACCAAAAAACTCAAATGAGTTTTTGAGTTCAAAATGTGGAATTTTCCCTTATGCTGCTACAATTTTATAATCCATAATTTTTGGGCCAGGTAGTCCAATAACTTGGCGACACAAGAACAGTATGAGTGTAGGATGGTTTGGGAAAAGGCTATTTTTGGAGATGGACAGGCAGGCTGTAGGGGAGGAGGTAGGCCTGTTTTTTTATCTTAAAAACTCAAATAAGTTTTTAGGTCCAAAATGTGTAATTTTACCTTATCCTGCTACCATTTTATAATCCATAATGTTTGGGCCAGGTAGTACGACAACTTTGGAAAACGAGAACAGTATGAGTGTAGGATGGTTTGGGGAAAGGCTTTTTTTTGGAGATGGACAGGCAGGCAGTAGGGGAGGAGGAAGGCCTGAATTTTGAACCAAAAAACTCAAATTAGTTTTTGGGTTAAAAAATTGTAATTTTCCTGTATGCTGCTTCCATTGTATAATCCATAATTTTTGGGCCAGGTAGTCCGATAAATTGGCGACACGAGAACAGTATGAGTGTAGGATGGTTTGGGAAAAGGCTTTTTTGGGAGATGGACAGGCAGGCTGTAGGGGAGGAGGTAGGCCTGTATTTTGAACCAAAAACTCAAATTAGTTTTTGAGTTCAAAATGTGTAATTTTCCCATATGCTGCTACCATTTTATAATCCATAATTTTTGGGCCAGGTAGTCCGATAACTTAGAAAAACGAGAATAGTATTAGTGTAGGATGGTTTGGGAAAAAACAATTTTTGGAGATGGACAGGCAGGCTGAAGGGGAGGAGGTAAGCCTGTATTTTGAACCAAAAACTCAAATGAGTTTTTGGGTGCGTTCCCACAGGGCGTATACGCAGCGTATTTGACGCTGCGCAAAATTCATGGCAGCAGTGGGAAATTACGCTGCGTATTCCTCTTTCTCTATACACAGGGCTTTCCGCCGGCAGCCCTATTTGTGCAGTGAGTTTTGGAGGCGGGGCCGCGCGTCACAGACACGCCGGCACACGGCCCCGCCTCCAAAACTCACTACACACATAGGGCTGCCGGCGGAAAGCCCTGTGTGTATAGTGAGCAAGGGATACGCAGCGTATTTCCCGCTGCTGCTGTAAAATTTGCGCAGCATCAGGTACACTGCGTATACGCCCTGTGGGAACGCACACCTTAAGGTTCAAAATGTGTCATTTTCCCATATGCTGCTACCATTTTATAATCCATAATTTTTGGGCCAGGAAGTCCGATAACTTGGAGACACAAGAACAGTATAAGAATAGGATGGTTTGGTAAAATAGATATAGAAGGACAAATGGCTGAAAGGAGTGCAGCATATGCCAACTTTACTGTATGCTTTTTTTTTAAGGAAAGGAATAGTGTATTATTGGTAGAAAGGCTATTTTTGGAGATGGACAGGCAGGCTGAAGGGGAGGAGGTAGGCCTGTATTTTGAACTTAAAAAGTCAAATGAGTTTTTGGGTCCAAAATGTGTAATTTTCCCGTATGCTGCTACCAGTTTATAATCCATAATTTTTGGGCCAGGTAGTCCGATAACTTAGAAAAACGATAACAGTATGAGTGTAGGATGGTTTGGGAAAAGGCTATTTTTGGAGATGACAGGCAGGCTGTAGGGGATGAGGTAGGCCTGTATTTTGAGCCCAAAAACTCCATAATTTTTGGGCCAGGTAGTTCGATAACTTGGTGACACAAGAACAGTATAAGAGTAGGATGGTTTGGTAAAATAGATATAGAAGGACAAATGGATGAAAGGAGTGCAGCATATGCCAACTTTACTGTATGCTTTTTTTTTTAACCAGTTAAGGACCAAGGACGTTCTGGAACGTCCCCACACCCTGGGCTTTAAGGACCAAGGACGTTGCAGAACGTCCTGGTGTTTCTCTGATCTCTGCCGCGCGCCGGGCAGAGATAGGAGCGGATCCCTGCTGAAATCCTTCGGCAGGGACCCAGGGCAATTGCCGAGGGGGGCCATGTCAGCTCCCCATGTCGGCGATCACCGCAAATGGCCGGCGAAATCGCGCCAGTGATTTGCGGCGATTCCGGGCTGATCGGGTCTCTGGGACCCGACCGCCGGGTAATTTTGCATGATCCCAGTTGTCAGAGACAGCCAGGACCATGCTGGAGTATAGGAGCGAGATGGCAAGCCTGCCACCTCGTCCTATCCTCTGTGATCCGTCGGTTAGCTAACCGACCAATCGCAGGGGGGGTTACTTCCTCCCGCCCTGCCCGGCCCCTGGAAGTACGGAGAGGACGGGAGGAAGACCAGAAGAAGCGGCGGGGGACGGGGGAGTGCTGGGGCCCGGCCCCGGTACTTACCTCATCCCTGAAGACCCGGCGATGAAGATGGCGGCGGCGACTCTTCAGCCGCAGTCGGGCCCTTTACAGCAATGCAACTAATTACCTAACCCCAAGGCCGTAGCCTAGGGTGCAAAACACCTCTAAATAGTACCCCCTAAAACATTAATTTTATTTTAATTGGATATATATAATAAAAGTTATGTAAACCCAGTGAGATGAATATTAAAAATGGGATGTCAGGTAGGTTAGTGCTAGTGAGATCTGAGCATCATTGTCTATAAATAGCCCCTGCCGCCATTTTGTAGTGTTGTTGCCACAGTTTGCCTCTTGAAAACGCTGTGGAGACGGCGAAACATGTAGGGGCGGCAATCTAGTGTTTTTAGTTGGTGTCAGAGTAGGCGCACAGGGCTACTGCAGAACCCTTGACAGTGGAGCAATGATGCTCAGATCTCACTAGCACTAACCTACCTGACATCTCATTTTTAATATTCATCTCACTGGGTTTACATTAATTTTATTTTAATTTGATATATATAATAAAAGTTATGTTTTAGGGGGTACTATTTAGAGGTGTTTTGCACCCCAGGCTACGGCCTTGGGGTTAGGTAATCAGTTGTGTTCCTTGGCCTCTATAGTCCCCTTTTGGTCTAATTTTGTTTTTTTCTTTACAGCAATGCACGTCGCTGTAAAGTGACATGCATTGCTGTAATGGGACCCTGTATACTACAACTCCCAGCATGCCCAGACAGCCCTTGGCATCTGGGCATGCTGGGAGTTGCAGTTTTGCAACATCTGGAGGTCCACAGTTTGGAGACCACTGTGCCCTTCCAGATGTTGCAAAACTACACATCCTCAGCATGCCCTTACTGTCCAGGCATGCTGGGAGTTGTAGTTCTGTAACATCTGGCCCTTCAGATGTTGCAGAACTACAACTCCCAGCATGCCTGGACAGTTTTGGCATACTGGGAGTTGTAGTTTTGCAACATCTGGAGGGCTACAGCTTGGACACCACTACACCGTGGTCCCCAAACTGTTCTCCTCCAGCTGTTGCGTAACCACTACTCCCAATATGTCCTTTGGCTGTCTGGGCATGCTGGGAGTTGTGGTTTTGCAACAACTGGAGGCACACTGGTTGGGAAACATTGTGTTTCCTAACTCAGTGTGCCTCCAGGTGTTGCAAAACTATAACTACCAGCATGCACCAGCTATTTTTGGGCCGGGTAGTCCGATAACTTGGAAAAACGAGAACAGTATAAGAGTAGGATGGTTTGGGAAGATAGATATATAAGGACGAATGGATGAAAGGAGTGCAGCATATGCCAACTTTACTGGAACCGGAAGAAGCGTGGATAACGCGAAATGGTGCTGTTGTTCCTGACAGCCGCTCCTAGTCTCCTTGCCAGGAGCAGCTCCCCCTCCCTGCACCCGGGTGTTTTCTGATATTGCTTCTACATGGAACTTTGAAGACTTCAATAAAGCATATCTATTTTCTATGGCATGGTGAGTGCGGACATTATTTCCTTCTCCTTGTTGTTATACAATCAGGACTGCTACCTGTGTATGTCCAGCACCATATCCAGCCACACCCGGGAGCACTGATTTGATGTCTGCATAGTGGTTTTTCAGCAGTGCCCATCCATTTCTTTCTTACACAACTTGTATGCCAACTTTACTGTATGCTTTTTTTTAAAGGAAAGGAAGAGTGTATAATTTGTAGAAAGGCCTGTATTTTGAACTTAAAAACTCAATTGGGTTTTTGGGTTCAAAAGGTGTAATTTTCCCTTATGCTGCTACCCTTTTATAATCCATAATTTTTGGGCCGGGTAGTCCGATAATTTGGAAAAACAAGAACAGTATAAGAGTAGGATGGTTTGGGAAAATAGATATAGAAAGACGAATGGATGAAAGGAGTGAAGCATATGCCAATTTTTGGGCCAGGTAGTCCTATAACTTCCTAATCCTTGTTGGGGAGGAAAATCAACAAAGGAGGAAGCTTTTGACTTCATATCCCATCTTGTTTTCATATCCCATCCCCATATCCCGTCATCATATCTCAACCTCATATCCCAACCTCCTATCCTATCTAGACCTCATATCCCATCCTCATATCTCAACCTCCTATTCCGTCCTCATATCTGGACCTCGTATCCCATCCTCATATCCCATCCTGGTATCCCCGACCTCTATTCTTGTCCTCCTACCCCGTCCTCATATGCCGATCTCATATCCCGTGCCCATATTCCATCCTGTCTTTGCGAGATGGGGTTTGGCTTGCAAGCCAGACCGACACATTCATCAGGAGATGCAGAGCGGAGCTTGTGGACTAAGGTACTGAAAGTACCATATACTTGCATGGGACTATCATATCTTTTTATTTGACATATAAGTAATATGTGTACCAGGTCTTATTGAAATATCTCCAGCTGTACGGAAGTTATGTGGGAACATACATTTCCCATTAATTTGCATGGGATTTTAAACAAAAACCCCGACCCTCACAAATGGGGCTAATTAAGGATCAAATTAACTATCCTATATTTTTAGTGAACATATAAGTAATGTGACCAAATATTGAAATATCTGCAGCCGTTTGGAAGTTATGCAGTAACATATATTGTATGGGACTTTAAACATAAACCCTGATCCTGGCAAATGGGGGTGAGTAAGGGTTAAATCACCTATCCTATGTTTTTTGTTGACATATACCGTATTTATCGGGGTATACCACGCACCTGCCTATAACACGCACCCTCATTTTACCAAGGATATTTGGGTAAAAAAAAGTTTTTTACCCAAATATCCATGGTAAAAATTAGTGTGCGTGTGTATACCCCGATACATCTCCAGGAAAGGCAGGGGGAGAGAGGCCGTCGCTGCCTGCTTCTCTCCCCCTGCCTTTCCTCGGGTCTAGAGCCGTGTTGCCAGCCCTTCTCTCCCCCTGGCTATCGGCGCCGCTGCCCGTTCTGTCCCCCTGACTATCGGTACTGGCGCCCCATTGCCGGCGCCGACAGCCAGGGGGAGAGAAGGGGCAGCGGCACCCATTGCCGGCGCCGCTGCCCCGTTGCCTCCCCCCATCCCCGGTGGCATAATTACCTGGGTCGGGTCCGCGCTGCTGCAGGCCTCCGGCGTGCGTCCCCTGCGTCGTTGCTATGCACGGCGCACTGACGTCATGCACCGCGCCGTGCAGCGCATAGCAACGACGAAGGGGACGCACGCCGGAGGCCTGCAGCAGCGCGGACCCGACCCAGGTAATTATGCCACCGGGGATGGGGGGAGGCAACGGGGCAGCGGCGCCGGCAATGGGTGCCGCTGCCCTTTCTCTCCCCCTGGCTATCGGCGCCAGTACCGATAGTCAGGGGGACAGAACGGGCAGCGGCGCCGATAGCCAGGGGGTGAGAAGGGCCGGCAGCAGGGCTCTAGACCCCAGGGAAGGCAGGGGGAGAGAAGCGGGCAGCGGCGGCCTCTCTCCCCCTGCCTTTCCTGGGGCGGTATCGGCATATAACACGCACATAGACTTTAGGCTAAAAATTTTAGCCTAAAAAGTGAGTGTGATACGCCGATAAATACGGTAAGTAACATGTGTGCCAAGTTTCATGTTAATATCTTTAGCCTTTTGGACATGATGCTGGAACATACACACACATTGGGGGACATGTATCATTACGTGTCTATTGTAGACACAGTTCTACCCCTTTACACTGCTGTCTAATTTACACACTTGCTCAAGATTTACTAAAGTTGTGCACTCCTTTGATAAATTTTGTGCAAATATAGAAATTCCCCCCCCCCCCCCCACGCTCTACAGTGCACTCCTTCTCTACCTCACACGGTACACTGCTCTCTGCTAATAGCTAGAAGTGCTGGAGCAGCAGTGTGCGCCGAACAAAACTCTGCATAATAGTAAAATCATAAATCTGTATAAAGTACACAGAGGGGGAGATTCTCGAAGAATTTTGCACCCAAATTTTTTTTTATAAATTTGCATGAAAAGTATCACCACATGTTTAAAGAGCTTTGTGCCGCGGTTTACACTGTTCACATCAATTTTGTATAAGTGGGCGTGTCCACGTAAATTTTCTGCTTTACACGATATTTATACGTGGGGTGAGAGTCCAGTTTACATCAAAAATTTCACACCAGCTTTTTGATAGTGTAGAAATCACCGAAATGGTTGTAGTTTTATTGTTTTGTGGTTTTTTTCTTTGTTTTTTTTTCTTGGGAAAAGGTGTTATGTAAGTAATTATAAAAAAAAAAAAAAAGATATTGAAAAATGTTTAAAAAAAAAAATATATATATATATTTATACACACACACTTATTTTTATTTATTTTCTTGGTCACTGTACCTGCACTCACATTTAAGCTCAGAAAAGTTGTATTTATACATTTATCGCTTGTCTGGGCACTAGTAACCATGTAATATTGCATGAGACGTTTCCACCAGAATTTTGTTGGATGTAAAAGTTGGCTGAAAAATCGACAATTTTGGCACAAAAAAGAAAAAAAAGGGGGTGCAAAAATGAATTTTCACATATTTTCAAAGCAGCAAAAGAGACCTTTGAAATGTGAGGAGAAAAAAAAAAAGGTGTGAATATCATCGTTGGAACAGAAATTACAGTATGTCTGGGCTTAAACAATATGTAATTTTGCTGAACAATCTGTCCCTTTACCTCCATATCTGTGTTTACCTACCAGAATGCCTCCAAGTGTTGCAAAACTTGGCATGCTTGGAGTTGTAGTTTTGCAAAAGCTGGAGGCCCCCTAGTAGCAGAAATTAGTGTGCGACCTGGGTATACAGCAGAGCTGAATGTATGATTCTATGTAAACATGACCACGCACACACTCACCTCTGCTACATACACACATTCACCTCTGCTACATACACACATTCACAAACTCCCCTCTGCTACATACACACACATTCACCCACTCACCTCTGTTACATACACACATAACATACACTATCACACATATATATATAGACCTAACAGGTGTACTTCCTTCTCCCTCCCTGCACATTACAGTGGTATATTCTTAGCTGTGGTCACCATTGTTACATTACACAGGTGCATTCTCCTGCACTCATCAAGAACAGCAGGAAGTTTGAATTTTACAGTGTGAAGTCTGAACTGTGTCAGGGAAGTATTTCACCCGCACTATAACTTGGTGTATTATCGGGTGTATGGGGTTAGACTGCGGGTGAACGGGGGATCACAAGTGTCCATAATCATTACATTGTTATTAAAAGGTACATGGAAAGATTTTAAGTATTACAGAGATAATCTGACAGGCGGCAGAAGCAGAGTAATCTCGGCAATCCGCTCTGAAAAATGACATGGATGATTTAGAGCATCTCGCTAAGTGCAGTCCACGACTGCTTATATTTGCGTTCGAAAAAAGGTACTTGCAGAAAATTTTGGGGTGTAAAGGAAAAGTACGCAGTTAATAAATCCGTGCCTACTATAGATGTCACTCCAAGGTACACCCCATATCGGGACATCAGGAGGAAATGCTCTATCAGAATGTACGCAGAAAAAAGATGCAAAAAACAGCTTGCACAAAATTTTGCGCAAGAATTTACACACAAAAACTGTGTAAATTCTTTAATACATGTCCCCCACTGTCTCTGTGTCCCCCAATGGAGCCGACCGAGAAAAGTTGTCTTTTGATGCAGATGTCTTTTAATCGGTTCGTTGTTTCAGCCCTAGTCAACGACACTAGTACATTGGAAAAAACATCCATCCATTGTATAAAAACATACAAACAAGACAACAAAAAGCTGCCCACAATTTATAAAACATATGCAAGAAATACATATTGGAGATGTTTACAGTTTATGGGATGATAATGTGTTAATAAATTGTGTACGGAAAGGTGATCACCATAAATAATTATTACCAAAATGAAACTATGTTGATATGAAGGATGAAGCATTTAGTCCTCTAGGGTAAAATAGAATAATAAATAGAACATTTCCTAAATAGATATCTGCAGCTTTACTAGAGACTAATGTAGTGTTTCCCAACCAAGGTGCCTCCAGCTGTTGCAAAACTACAACTCCCAGCATGCCCGGACAGCCAAAGGCTTTTTTCAAAAAAAAAAGTTTTTCTTATTTATTTTTTTATGGTGTACATTGTGCAGTAAAAGTGATGTTATATTTATTTTGTGGGTCAGTACAATTATGGAGATACCCTTTTTATATAGCTTTCTATGTTCTTTTTCCTAAAATTCTTTTTCTGCCATTCATTTTCCAACAGCCGTAACTTTTTTATTTTTCGTCTAACGCCATTGAGTAAGGGATTATTTTTTTTGTGCGATACGTGCTACAGCTTGATCTTTTTATTCCGCTACTTGTACCAAAATTGCTGGTCCTGGCAGTGAGGAAGGTGTTAGAAACGTGTTTGGTGTTTATTTGATTTTACCTACATGATTTGGATCCAACACTATTGCGGTCCAGTGCTTTTTTTTCATTCATTTAAAGGGGTTCTCCGGTGCTTAGACATCTTATCCCCTATCCAAAGGATAGGGAATAAGATGCCTGATCGCGGGAGTCCCGCCGCTGGGGACTCCCATGATCTTGCACGCGGCACCCCGTTTGTAAACAGTCCCCGGAGCGTGTTCGCTCCGGGTCGGATTACTGTCTATCACGGGGCCGGCGGAGTGTGACGTCAGGCCTCCGCCCCGTGTGACCTCACACTCCGCCCCTCAATGCAAGTCTATGGGAGGGGGCGTGACAGCTATCACGCCCCCTCCCGTAGGCTTGCATTGAGGGGCAGAGCGTGATGTCACACGGGGGCGGAGGCGTGATGTCACACGCCGTCGGCCCTGTGGTCGCCGGTAATCAGACCCGGAGCGAAGACGCTTTCTTTACAGGTTTTGGAATCACAAGCAGTTATATAGACATATTGTTATATTGTTGCTACATTGCTTCACAGGGTTATACTATACAATCCCTATTCTATAATCCCCATTGATTAACATCGCTCTGTGTGACTGTATATTATATGTGAGCATTATTATACTCTCCAGGGCTTATCCACTATTGTGATAGAAATTTATGTCATTATTTTAATAATTTTACACAGCCGTAGGGCCCTATGGCTGTGATTTTTTAGGAATTTTGCTGTTTTCTTTATTAAATTATATAACATCTATTGGTCTGGAAGTCTATAAATGTTTTCCATTTGAACCATCCATCATACACTTTTTTGAGTGAAATAGCTGAGGACTGAGTAATCTATATTTTTTCTAATTTAAAAATATGTTTAAATGGGCACTCACATTAAAAAAAACTTATTTCGAATACTTAGGTTAAAAAAAAAAAAGGAGATTTTTTTAATACTTACCGTAAAATCTCTTTCTTGAAGGATCCATTGGGGGACACAGACCATGGGTATATGCTGCTGTCTCTAGGAGGTATGACACTATGGCAACAAAAAAGTCAGCTCCTCCCAGCAGGATATACCCGCCTCCAGGCCCTGAGCTAATCAGTTTTAGTTCCAGAGCAATAGTAGAGGACCAACGGGTCAAGGAGAAAAACACGAACTGTCCGAAAACCAGAAAAAATATAGCGGAACTCACCCACGAACAGAGAAACAAAGAGAAACTCAAAAGGGCGGGAGCTGTGTCCCCCAATGGATTCTTAGAGAAAAGGAGAATTTTTAGTACTTACCGTAAAATCTCTTTCTCGATCAGCTCCATTGGGGGACACAGACCATGGGACGTACCAAAGCCGTCCCTTGGGTGGGAAGAAGAAAACCTGGTTAGGCGGACGGCTGAACCACCGCCGCCTGCAGTACCTTCCGGCCCAGACTAGCATCAGCCGATGCGAAGGTATGAACCCGGTAAAACCTCGAGAAAGTATGCAAAGACGACCAGGTAGCCGCTTGCAGATCTGCAAGGCCGAGGCCTTGTTCTGGAGATTCCAAGATGCTCCAACAGAATGGGTAGAATGAGCCAAAACCCTGAAGCGATAGGCTTCCGAAATGGCAGACCGGATCCACCAAAAAAAATGGAGGCCTTGGAAGCACGTTGTCCCTTGCAACGACCTTCCGTAAGGACGAAAAAGGAATCACACTGGCGAAAGGAAGCGGTGACAGAGAGGTAGGACCGAACAGCCCGCATCACATCCAGATTGTGGAGTAAACGCTCCTTGGAATGAGAAGGAGCGGAACAAAAGGACGGAAGGACGATGTCCTCATTGAGCTGAAAAGCCAAAACGACCTTAGGCAAAAAAAGAATAAGGATCTGGCCAGAAAATGACCTTGTCCTGGTGAATCAACAGAAACTGAGAACGGCAGGAAAGAGCTGCCAATTCGGACACTCTCCGAATAAAGGTGATAGCTATAAGAAACGCCACTTTCCAGGAAAGAAGGCGCAAGGACACTTCCCAAAGATATTCAAAAAGGGGGACCTTGGAGGACACCCAGAACCAGATTTAAGTTCCACGGTGGAGAAGGGGACCGATAAGGAGGGGCAGCATATGCCACTGCCTGAAGGAAGGTCCGGACATGAGAAATAGAAGCCAGAGGACGCTGGAAAATAGAAAAGGCTGTAAACCTGACCCTTAAGGGAACTGAGAGACAACCCCAGTTCCAATCCCGACTGCAAGAAAGAGAAGATGGGAAACCGAAAAAGTAACATGACACAAGACCTGAGCTTTACATCAACTAAAATAAGACCGCCAGGTACGGTGGTAAATTTTTGCCAAGAGGGCTTACGAGCCCCGAGCATGGTGCGAATGACTTGGGAAGAGAAACCGCGGGCTCTCAAAACCGCGGTCTCAACCGCCACGCCGTCAATGCAGTGACTGTAAATTGGGGGTGCAAAGAGGACCCTGAGACAGCAGGTCCGGAAGAAGTGGAAGGCGCAGCGGAGCATCGTCCAGGAGCCTGAGTACGGCGGCGTACCACATCCTTCGGGGCCAAACTGGAGCTACCAGTATGGCGGGAACGTCCTCCACCCTGAGCTTCCTCAGAACACTGGGAAGGATGATAGGGCAGGGTAAACCCCGCCCCAGGAATCACTAGGGTGTCCACGGCTAGAGCCAGGGGTCCCGGAACTTTGACACAAATGGAACAATCTTCCGATTGTGCCGAGACGCGATAAGGTCCACGTCTGGAATGCCCCAGAGGTCGCAGATCTGCGCGAAGACGTCTGGATGTAGAGACTACTCGCCGGGGTCGGCTGAGGACCGGCTGAGGAAGTCCGCTTCCCAGTTGAGCACACCCGGAATGTGAATCGCCAAAATGTCCTTGTCCTTGTTCTCCGCCCAGAGGAGAATCTGTCACCTCGGCCATGGCTGCTGAGCTGCGAGTGCCACCTTGCCGATTGATGTAAGCTACGGCCGTGGCGTTGTCCGACTGGACACGGACAGAGCAGAACTGAAGCAGGGACTCCCAATGAAGACGACAAAGAAGAATCGCCCTCAGTTCCAAGATGTTTATCGGAAGAAGGGCTTCCCGGGGAGACCAGAAGCCTTGAACCGTTCAATCACTGAACACACCGCGCCCCAGCCCGACAGACTGGCATCTGTTGTAACTACCTGCCAGTAGAGGGGAAGAAATGAACGCCCCTGAGGATCCGATGAGGGAGAGCAATCTTGCAATTGAGAGACAGAGGAGATCTGTCCCATCGAGAGAGAATCGCCAGTTGAAGGGGACGATAAAGAAACTGGGCAAAGGGTACGGCCTCCAAGGCCGCTACCATCCGACCAAAGACTTCCATGCAAATGCGGATGGAAACTGGGACCTGGGCCCAAAGGGAGACGTTTGTCCGGCGGAAGGCAAATACGGGCAGAGGCCATGTTGAATTGAAATCCCAAGAAGATCAGAGACTGGGTGGGAGAGAGGACAGACTTGTCCCGATTGACTATCCACCCGAAGTGATCCAGGGTCTGGAGAGTGAGAACCACATATTCCAGGGTCTATCACAGGCGCAAGGATCTTGGTAAAGACCCGAGCAGCAGTGGCCAGACCAAAGGGGGGGGGCTACGAATTGATAATGCCTCTCCGGAACCGCAAAGCGGAAGTACCGCTGATGGCCGGGAAAATTGGAACATGGAGGTAAGCATCTTTGCTGTCCACCGAAGAAACTCCCCTTGTTCCATGGATGCTACTACTGAACGGAGAGATTCCATTCGGAAGTGGCGGATGAGAAGATGACGGTTGACAGGTCCAGGATTGGTCGAACAGAACCACCCTTCTTGGGGACCACAAAAAGATTGGAATAGAAACCTCAAAAACGTTCCCCTGGAGGAACGGGGTCAATAACTCCCTGGAGAAGCAGGCACTGGAGGGCCTCCAGAAACTGCTTCGCCAGAGAAGGTGAATTTAAAAATAAAGATTCGGTATCCGTTGGACACCACATCCCTGACCCAAGAGTCCTGAGTGTGTGGTGGACGACCTCCCACTCGAGAAAAATCTGCGGGTGGGGGCTTCACTTCATGCGGAAGTGGGTTTGCGGTTGCCCGATTTGACCGCAAAAGGGCCAGAACGGTTGGTGTCCGACTTCCAAGACGGGCGCGCCCGGAACGAGGGAGCCTTCTTGTCCCGCGAAGGCGCCTGCCCAGACCACTTATTGGGGCCAAAAGTCAGAAAGGACCGGAAGGAAGAGGACTTCCTTTGGGAAGTAGTCAAGGCGCTTGCCAAGAAAGACGGGTACCAGTAAAGGAAGCTCGGTGAGAGACCTTTTGGAGGCGGCTTCCGCATCCCACGCCTTAAGCCACATGGAACGGCGGAGGGCTGCTAGGTGACCCACAGCAAAGGCAGTACAACGGGCTGACTGCATGGAAGCCGTGCACAGAAAGTCCCCAGTTTTAGAGCATTGGAGAACCAAAGCAGACAGATCCTCTGGGGGGGATCCCGCTAGGATACCCTGACAGAGTTTTGAGTACCACACAGACAGGGCCTTGGACACCCATGCAAAGGAGAAGGTAGGAAGCAGAGAAGAGCCTGCTGCTTCAACGGCAAACTTCGCCAAGGACTCCACCTTCTTGTCCATCGGATCCTTGAAGGCAGCAGCGTCTGCTAGCGGCAATGTAGTAGCTTTAGAAAGGCGGGAAATTGGTGGATCCACTGAGGGATGGGAACCACTTTATAGGTCCTCTTGAACCTTCATTCCCGGGAACCTCTTATCCGGATGTTTCCATGCAGATTCCAGAAGGGTGTCAAATTCAGCGTGAGAGCTGAAGATTTGAGGTGCTGGTTCAGCACGATGAAAGGATACTTCAGGAATAACGTCCGAAGATCCTGGGTCCTTTAAGTGAAAGGTGTCTCTTATGGCCGCAACCAATGAGTTCACCGTTTCAACTGTATCCGAGCGGTCCTCTGAGTCAGATACCAATTCGGAAGCCTCATCCGCCAGTTCACCAGAGAATGTGAACGAGTGGAGGCAGCCCTGGAGGGGGGCGACCCTGATCGGGTACGCGGCTCTGGCGAGGCAGAGCGGCGACTCCGGGAACGTCCTCTGGAGGAGCGACGTTTGTGACCAGATGACACGGGGGGCGGGACCCACAAGGGGGGCACCCACGTCTACTTGGAAGACTCAATGGAAGAGTCAGAAGAAACACCCCTAGTACGCTTGTGAGAGCGAGAGGCATATGGAGAAAAGGAGCGGGATCCTATAAAGGGCCGCGCAGGCAGACGTCACGGGAGGCCTCAGCCACCGAACGGGAGACATTAGTCAAGTCATCCATATACTGGGATAGTGAAGAACCCAGGCTGGAGGGGCAGCCGAATCCACCGGAACTGCTAGAGCATCGGGGGTGCCAGGTGGCAGTGGAGCAGGCAGAGCAAGTGGGTTCAACAGAACCAGGCATTTTGAATTACAGCTCTTACAGACAAAATGTCAAACTAACAGGTCAAAGGAAAAAAAACATGAACTGTCCGAGAACCCGAAGAAAATATAACTGAACACTCCCTCGGACAGATAATGAAAAGGAACCACAGAAAAAAGGGCGGGAGCTGTGTCCCCCAATGGATCCTTCGAGAAAGAAATTTTACGGTAAGTTTAAAAAATCTCCTTTTCTCTATCGGCTCCATTGGGGGACACAGACTCTGGGACGTACCAAAGCCGTCCCTACGGTGGGCAGAGAAGAAAAAAAGGTCAGGCAGTCGGCTGTACCACCGCCGCCTGCAACACCTTACGGCCCAGATTAGCATCAGCCGATGCGAAGGTATGAACCTGATAGAATTTTGAAAAAGTGTGCAAAGACGACCAAGTGGCCGCTTTACAAATCTGTGAGGCCGAGGCCTTGTTTCGGAGAGCCCAGGATGCTCCCACAGAGCGGGTGGAATGAGCCAGAACCCTGAAAGGTGGGGTCCTCCCCTTGCAGTGGTAAGCTTCCGAAATAAAACATCGGACCCACCGAGAAATGGTGGCCTTAGAAGCAGGCTGTCCCTTCCGACAGCCTTCCGTAAGAACAAAAAAAGAATCGCACTGATGAAAGGAAGAGGTGACAGAAAGATAAGTCCGAACCGCTCGAACCACATCCAAATTGTGAAGCAGATGCTCCCTGGGATGAGAAGGAGCGGGACAAAAGGACGGAAGGACGATCTCCTCGTTGAGATGAAAAGTCGAAAGGACTTTAGGCAAGAAGGACGGATCTGGTCTGAAAACAACCTTGTCCTGATGAATTATCAGGAAAGGGGAACGGCAGGAGAGAGCTGTCCGTTCAGAAACTCTCCTAATGGAGGTAATAGCTATAAGAAAAGCCACTTTCCAGGAAAGGAGGCGAAGGGGAACCTCCCTAAGGGGCTCAAAGGGTGCGCCCTGGAGAGCGCCTAGAACAAAGTTCAAGTCCCATGGGGGAGAAGGGGACCGGTAAGGAGGGGCCGCATGTGCCACTCCTTGGAGGAGGGTCCAGACATGAGAATTGGAAGCCAGAGGACGCTGAAAAAGAATAGAAAGGGCCGAAACCTGACTCTAAAGGGAACTGAGAGCCAGCCCTAGTTCCAACAGCGATTGTAAAAAGGAAAGGAGACGGGGCACGGAAAAGGTAACTGGAGAAAAAGATTGAGCTTTGCACCAATGAAAGTAAGACGGCCAGGTACAGTGGTAGATTTTCGCAGAGGAGGGCTTGCGAGCCCTAAGCATGGTGCGAATTACCTGGGAAGAGAAGCTGCGGGCCCTTAGAACCGCGGTCTCAACCGCCAAGCCGTCAAATGCAGCGACTGTAAATTGGGGTGGCAAAGGTGACCCTGTGACAGTAGGTCTGGATGAAGAGGAAGGCGGAACGTAACGTTGTCCAGAAGCCAGACCACGTCGGCGTACCATGCCCTTCGAGGCCAGTCTGGAGCCACCAGAATGGCAGGGACTCCTTCCGCCTTGAGCTTCCTCAGAAACCTGGGAAGAGGAGGGAACAGGTAGGGCAGGACAAAGCCCAACCACGGAATTACTAAGGCATCCGTGGCCAGAGCCAGGGGGTCCCTTGTCTTTGACACAATCTTCGGAACTTTCCGGTTGTGTCGAGGCACAAAGAGGTCCACATCCGGGGTCCCCCAGAGGTCGCAGACCTGCCCGAACACCTCCGGAAGAGGCCACTCTCCGGGGTCGGCTGAGGACCGACTGAGGAAATCCGCTTCCCAATTGAGAACTCCCGGAATGTGAATCGCCGAAATGGCTGGAACCACTCGTTCTGCCAAGAGGAGGATCTTTGACACCTCGGACATGGCCGCTGAGCTGCGAGTGCCGCCCTGCCGATTGATGTATGCCACGGCCGTGGCAGTGTCCGACTGGACACTGACAGGGCGAACCAGAAGCAGGGACTCCCAATGCTTCAGACACAGATAAAATCGCCCCCAGTTCCAAAACGTTTATGAAAAGAAGGGCTACTTGGGGGGGGGGGGGGGGGCAGAGGCCCTGAACCGTCTGATTCCTGAAAACACCCCCCCCCCAGGCCGACAGGCTGGCGTCCGTCGTGGCCACCTGCCAGTGGAGGGGGAGGAACGAATGCCCCTGAAGAAGAAGAGGGGAGCGGAGCCAACAGCGCAGAGACTGCCGAGTCCGGAGCGAAGAAGAAACTTGCAATCGAGAGAGAGAGGGGATCTGTCCCATCGTGCAAGAATCGCCAGCTGAAGAGGACGGTAATGAAACTGGGCAAAGGGCACGGCCTCCATGGCTGCCACCATCCGACCCAGGACCGAGGCAGAGTCTAACTGAAGCCCCAAGAAGACCAGAGACTGGGTGGGGGAGAGAACCGACTTGTCTCGGTTGACCATCCACCCGAAGCGACATAAGGTCTGAAGAGTGAGGCTCACATTCTCCAGAGCCTGGGCTCTGGTGGGGGCTTTGATGAGAAGGTCGTCCAAGTAGGGTATCACTGAGACCCCTCTTGACCGTAAGCTACCACAGGCGCCAGAATCTTGGTAAAGACTTGTGGCGCTGTGGCCAGACCGAAGGGGAGAGCCACAAATTAATAATGACCTTCCGGAACCGCAAAGTGCAGGTGCCGCTGGTGTCCGGGAAAAATTGGAACGTGAAGGTAGGCATCCTTGATGTCCACAGAGGAAAGAAACTCCCCTTGATCCAAAGATGCCACCACCGAACGGAGAGATTCCCTTCAGAAATGGCGGATCAGAAGATGTTGGTTGAGACATTTGAGATCCAGGATTGGCAGCACAAAACAGTTTTTCTTGGGAACCACGAAAAGATTGGAATAAAAACCCTGAAAGCGTTCCCTTGAAGGAACTGGGACAATGACACCCTGGACGAGAAGGGACTGAAGAGCCTCCCGAAATTCCCTCGCAAGCGAGGGAGACCGGGAAGTGCGAGACTGGAAAAAAACGATCCCTTGGAAGGGAGGCAAATTCTATCCGGTATCCGTTGGATACCATGTCCCTGAACCAGGAGTCCTGAATGTGCGTTGTCCAAATGTCTCGAAAAAGCAAGAGGCGACCTCCCACCCGAGAAAAAGCTGCGGGTGGGGGCGTCCCTTCATGCAGAAGTGGGTTTGCGGTTGCCCGATTCGGCCGCAAAACGGTCGGGACGGTTGGTGTCAGACTGCCACGAGGGACGTGCCTTGAAAAAGGGGACCTTCTTGCCCCGTGGAGGCGATTGGCTGGACCCTTTAGAAGAGCCAGACGTCCGAAAGGACCGAAAGGAAGAAGACTTCCTGCGGAAGGAAGTGCTAGACTTGTTTTGAGGTAATAAAGAGCTCTTGCCCCCTGTCGCCTCAGAGATAATCTCATCCAGGCGCTTGCCAAAAAGTCGGGAGCCAGTAAAAGGAATCTCGGTGAGAGACTTCTTAGATGCAGCGTCCGCGTTCTAAGTTTTAAGCCAAATGGAACGATGGAGGGCCACCAGATTAACGGTGGCAAAGGCAGCGCAGCGAGCTGAGTGCAAGGAAGCAGAACACAGGAAATCTCCAGCTTTGGAACATTGGAGGGCCAGAGCAGACCGTTCTTCCGGGGGAGAACCTGAAAGAATGCCCTGACGGAGTTGAGAATGCCAAACCGAGAGGGCCTTAGACACCCAGGTGGAGGCGAAGGCAGGAAGCAGGGAAGAACCCGCTGCTTCAAAGGCATACTTCACTAACAACTCAACCTTTTTGTCTGCAGGATCCTTGAAGGCAGCTGCATCCACCAGCGGCAAGATAGTAGCTTTAGAGAGCCGGGAAACCAGAGGATCCACCGACGGAGAGGAAGACACTTTGGAGACAAGGTCCTTGGCGAAAGGATTTCGCGCTTAGACCTTCTTCAGTCCCTGAAACTTCTTCTCAGGGTGCTTCCAGGTCACGATGAAAGGATACTTCTGGAGCTGCGTCTGAAGTTCCTGCGTTCTCTAGGTTAAAGGTGTCTCTAATGGCCATAACCAATGAGTTCCCCGTGTCCACTGAGTCTGAACGGTCCTCCGAATCGGATGCCGAATCTGAACCCTCGGCCACTAGCTCTCCGGGGAGAGTGCGAACAAGTGGAGGCGGCCCTGGAAGAGGGAGACTCCGACCTGGTACGTGGCTCAGGAGAGCCAGAACAGAACGGCGACCACGGGAACGTCCTCTGGAAGAGTGACATGTGTGGCCTGAAGAAGTGGTCGGGCGAGACCTGCGAGAGGAACGCCCGTGTCTACCAGAAGACTCGTGGGACGAGTCAGAGGAGACACTCCTATTACGCTTATGCGAAGCGTAGGGAGAAGGGGAACGTGACCTTCTAGAGGGCCGGTGAAGTGTAGACCTCTCCAAGGCAGTCACCACAGAACGGGAGATCTGTGCCAAGTCGGATATAGACTGGGAGAGGGAGGAAACCCAGGCTGGAGGGGCGGCCGAACCCACCGGGTCTGAGGGAGCAGTGGAGCAGGCAGAACAAGTGGGTTCAGCAGAACCTGGCATTTTTGCAGAGCAGTTTTTACAAACCCGCCCGCCCACATGGAGAAGCCTGCGGCGCGTGTTCTATAAAACACATACACACATACTTAATAAAGTGCCCCCTTACTACACACTGTCACGGTCCAGTCAGATGGCAGGAGGTGGATCCACTGGACCAGAGGAGAGATGGCGTGGGCCGTACCAGGGGAACGGAGTCTAAGAGATTATTGGTTTTTCACCAGAGCCCGCCTCAAAGCGGGATGGTTTTGCTGCGGCGGTAATCCCCAGGTCGTTCCACCCAGTAGCGACTCAACTCCTCTGGTTGCTGAGGTAGACGCGGTACAGGAGGGATAGGCAGAAGCGTAGTCAGACGTAGCAATGGTCAGGGCAGGCAGCACAGGTTCTAAGGCGGTAGTCACGGGCAACGGGTCGGCAACAGGCAGGGTAACACTGGAACAACAGGGAACGCTTTCACAAGGCACAAAGATCCGGCAGGAGGCTGTGGGAGGAGAAGGTATTTATAGGCAGTGCACAGGTGAATGCCTAATTAAGTCAAACCAGCACTGCCTCTCACAAACCTTAACAACCACTTTGGGCCAGGCACCAATCACTGGTGCACTGGCCCTTTAAATCTAAGAGTCCCGGCACGCCCTAGAGAGTGGGGACGCACACACCAAAACGCCGGAGCGCTGCCTGGGGACACACGCTGTGAGCGCTCCGAGGCCAGCAGGGGGCCCAGAGCGCTCAGCGTAACACACACACTTAATAAAGTGCCCCCTTACTGTGCCTGTACTGTAGTCACTGCTCCCCCAATAATAAAAAACAATCAGGGCAATGCAGGGAAATAAGAAAACTCAGGCCAGCCCCAGCTCTGCAGGAAAAACAGAGGGTCTCCAGCTGTTGCAAGACCTAGGGAGAAAGATACTTACCTCACGCTGAAGAACTTACCCCTAAAGGAGTCTTCAGACTGTAGTCTTTAGTCAGCCTTTTCACCTGCGGCAAGCCAAGCTCATAGCGAGGCAAACAGGGAGGTAGGGGAACCCGGACCCATGAGGTACAACCCCAAGCGCTAACCGTGGCAAGAGGGGGTTAACAGCACATCAAGATGCCTACCACCTCTCGCAATGGGGAAACAGTGAACATTGCGTTCCTGAGTCCCCACCTGAAATAAAAAGAACTAACACATTCCCTAAACCTAAGAAAATAAAAATATGAGACTTGGTCTGGAGAAAACCAGACCATGTCCACCTCCTTAAGACACTAAGCAAAAACTGAATTGCTCAGTGGCCTGGAGGCGGTTATATCCTGCTGGGAGGAGCAGACTTTTTGGTTACCATAGTGTCAACCTCCTAGAGACAGCAGCATATACCCAGAGTCTGTGTCCCCCAATGGAGCCGATAGAGAAATGAGCCACTCTCTCCAAATATGCCACTGCTCGCCCCAGAAATAAAAATAAAGCCCCATGCACAGGCCAGCCCCATAACCCTGAAAGGTGGGCCAAAAACTGAGGGTCTCCAGAGGTTGCAAGTCAGCACCTAAGGGAGAAAATGGATATATACTCACCTCAGTCAGAAGAACTTACCTAATGGAGTCTTCTGTGAGGTCTTCAGTCAGCTTTCTGTCACCTGCATCATGCCTAGCTACCATGTGCGAGCGAGGCGAGCAGGGAATAGTGGGAACCTTACCCATGAGGTACAACCCAGGCACTGACCTTTCGCGAGGGGGGGGTTAACAGTGCATATACGCAATGTCTGTGCCCCCTCACTCGCAATGGGGAAACAGTGAGCCGCAGCTCCTGAGTCCCCACCTGAAAACATGAAAGAAAAAGGAATAAAAAACTAACACATCCCTAACTAGTAAAATAATAAAACAGAAGACCTGGTGTGGAGAAATCCAGACCATGTCCACCTCCTCCAGACACTAAGCTAAAACGGATTAGCTCAGGGCCTGGAGGCGGGTATATCCTGCTGGGAGGAGCCGACTTGTTTGTTGCCATAGTGTCATACCTCCTAGAGACAGCAGCATACACCCATGGTCTGTGTCCCCCAATGGAGCAGATAGAGAAATTAAGTTTTTTT
Organism: Hyla sarda; assembly: GCF_029499605.1. Classification (NCBI taxonomy): domain Eukaryota; kingdom Metazoa; phylum Chordata; class Amphibia; order Anura; family Hylidae; genus Hyla; species Hyla sarda. The sequence continues at coordinate 49,264,843 of NC_079192.1, read as the reverse complement.
ATGTTTTATTTGTGCTTAAAAAAGCTCAAGAGCACATTTTCCACCATTTCATACACAGACTTAGGACCGAGGTCCAAACATAGGCAGTGCAGCCTGGAGTGCTGAAAGGGGGGGGGGGGGGTGTCCAACCAACAGCATATGGCAGTTGAGTGTGAAAGGAGCTATGATTGGATGAGGCTGGAGACACACCCCTCGGCACTCCAGGCTGCACTTCCTGTGTTTGGGCTTCGGTCCTAAGTCTGTGTACAAGATGGGGGAAAATGTGCTCTTGAGCTTTTTTTAAGCACAAATAAATCATAGAAAACTTATTTTTTTTAACCAAAGTATATCAGAAATATTTTTTATTTACCATAAGGAGCGCAATAGCAAAAATTTGTTTTAATGAGGGTTACCCTTTAACTTTCTGGAGCCAGTTGATGGAAAAAAAAGAAAAGATTTTTCCTGGAATACCACATTATCGTAGGGTTTGTTTTCAAGTCAAAACTGTGTGGGTGCACACTACTGACTGAGTAAACATATCCACAAGTACAAAGCAGAATTCAATAGAAATGAGTATAGGGTGAACCCCTGAATAATTTAAAGCTCTGGACCCTTTCCACATAGCAAGACTGAGGAATATACACAATATCTAATTGCAGTTCAAAACCCAGCCCTCCGATAACATGAGCAAACCATGTAGGGGTATCCAAATTACTACAGGGCATTATCCCCATCTGCTCTCCATTCCACAACTGGTAGGAGATGAAATTATCATAATGTAAAGTTTACAAACAACGGAAATAGGTGATGTTTAAGCAAACCAAGGTTGAGTAAAGACAACATAGGCCTGTAGGTTGGACAGTGAAAAACCCACCTAGCAGACAGAAGTCATCAAATCACAGCTTTATTCTTCCACGCTGTATTATACAACACTCTTCATTATCTGAGACCAAGTAGCGGGGCTTTCAGCTTTCATGACTTAACAGTTTAAAAAAAATAAAATAAAATAACTGACATTTAACAAAACCTTCCTCATTCTCTCTAACCCCCCCCCCCCCCCACCCAATGGAGGCAAAGCTTTATGACCATCTTCACTCCTCATACCACATACTGTAATACCAGCTCATGAATCCTTAAAACGTGCTTCTGTATCTTCACACAGAGCTCAGATATTTCCTTTCTATTACAGTCAGTCGTCATCCTGTTACAAGTTGTTTGCCACCATAGCCCAATAGACAAACACATTATTTCATCCATTTATCTGGTCTATAAAATGCTGATGGTCTATGTTGGAGTTTTGGGAGGCTGAGGATTCTGATCCTGTGAGGACAGATCATGTGGTGGGCTGGAGGATTTACAAAAGTAATTTTATAGCCAGAGATGAAGGTGATGGATCCACAGCTCCTGGATGGAAAGTGGACCCTGGAACTGGATATCACAGAACCTGGTAGGATGGAAGAGAAAAATAAAGTTAGAATTCACTGACAAACACAGAACACCCAGTCCTACAGATTAAAAGGACATCAATCAGGGCAGAACATTAAACCTGTGGAAGTGGGGGGTCCGGGGGGGGGGGGGATCTTATGTATAGGACAAAGTTTGGCTCCACAATGTGTCACTATATAAACAAGCTGCTAAGTTGAAGTTAAAGGGGTACTCCGGTAGAAAGCATTTTTATTTTTTTAAATCAACTGGTGCCAGAAAGTTAAACAGCTTTGTAAATTACTTCTATTTAACCTCTTAAGAACGGCAGGCATATCAATACACCCCCGTTTAAAAGTCCTTAAGGACTGAGGGCTTATGGTTACACCCGTGGGAATTCCGGTCCCCACCAGTAGCCCGTCGGGGACCGGACAAGGATGCCTGCTGAAATCGTTCAGCACGCATCCCGGGACATCAGACATGCAATTTTCTGCTATTACGGGCTGATGGGGTCTCTGGTGACCCGATCGCCCGGAAAATAGGGATGATCGGAGCTGTCAGTGACAGCCCTGATCATCCTGAGGGATAAGAGCGAGGTTGCAGCTGTGCCACCTCCTTTCCCCTGCCATTAGTCAACAATGAGTACTGACCAATGGCAGTCGAAGGCGGGGTGGTTACCATGGAAGCCCCCCGCTCTGCCCACCCCTGGATGTCGGGCAGAACGCGGGGGGGGGGGTAAGATGTGTACCTGTGAAGAAGATGCGGTGGGGACAGGAGATCGGAGGTCAGCGGCGCAGGTAGGGAAGCAGCGGCGCAGGTAGGGAGGCGACGGCACGGGGCATCAAGGAAGGTGGCAGTAAAGCGATCTTTACTGCTGCCTTCCTGGTGGTTGCCAAACTGCAACTGCCAGCATGCCCACACAGCCAAAGGCTGTCTGAGCATGTTGGGAGTTGTAGTTTTGCAACATCTGGAGGGTCACAGTTTGGAGACCACTATGTTGCAAAACTACAACTCTCAGCATGCCTAGACTGCCCAAGCATGCGGAGTTGTAGTTCTGTAACATCTGGCCCTTCAGATTTTGCAATTTTCATTAAAATTTTGAAAATTGCTGCTATACTTTGAAACCCTCTAAGGTTTTCAAAAAGTAAAAATATGTCCATTTTATGATGCCAACATAAAGTAGACATATTGTATTTGTGAATCAATATAAAACATTTTTGGAATATCCATTTTCCTTACAAGCAGAGTTTGAAATTTAGAAAAATGCAAAATTTTAATGAAATTTGGGGATTTTTCACCAAGAAAGGATGAAAGTAACAACAAAAATTTACCACTAAAATAAAGTAGAATATGTCACGAAAAAACTATCTCAGAATAATCGGTAAAAGCATCTTAGAGTTATTAATGCATAAAGTGACAGTGGTCAGAATTGCAAAAAATGGCTCAGTCCTTAAGGCGAAAAAGGGCTCAGTCCTTAAAGGAGTACTCCGGCGCGCACTTTTTTCCTTTTATCCCGTCCGGGCTGCAAAATAAAAGAAACACACTTTCTCTTACCTGCCAACGAGCCCCCGGAGCTCCGGTACTCTCCGGTACAGGTGTTCCGTCCCAGGGCTGTATTCTTTTTACTTCCTGTTAGCCCGGCACGTCACACGGAGCTTCAGCCTATCACCGGCCGCAGCGATGTCCCGCCTCGGCCGGTAATAGGCTGAAGCTCCGCGTGACGTGCCGGGCTAACAGGAAGTAAGAGGAATACAGCCCGGGGACCGAACACCTGTACCGGAGTGTACAGGAGCTCCGGGGGCTCGTTGGCAGGTAAGAGAAAGTGTGTTTTCTTTTATTTTGCAGCCCGGACGGGATAAAAGGAAAAAAGTGCGGTTAGGGTTAAAAATCTTAATCCTTCCAGTACTTATCAACTGCTGTATGTTCCACAGGAAGTTGAATTTCTTTTTGGAATTCTTCTCTGTCTAACCACAGTGCTCTCTGCCGACACCTCTGTCCATGTCAGGAACTGTCCAGAGTAGGAGAAAATCCCCATAGCAAACCTCTCCTGCTCTGGACAGTTCCTGTAACAGACTGAGGTGTCAGCAGAGAGCACTGGTCAGACAGAAAAGAACTCCGAAAAGAAATGTAACTTCCTGTGGAACATACGGCAGCTGATAAGTACTGGAAGGATTAAGATTTTTAAACAGAAGTAATTTTCAAAGCTGTTTAACTTTCTGGCACCAGTTGATAAACAAAAAAAAAAAATAAAAAATGTTTTCCACCAGAGTACCCCTTTAACCCCTTCCCGCAGAATGGCATATATAAACGCCGGGTTGTGCAGTGCGTTCGCGCATCCCGACGTTTATAAATGACATTCAGTTAACCTGGCGATGCGCAGCATCGCACGGGTTAACTGGCAGAAGTCCCGCTGTTTCCAGCAGGGGACAACTTCTGCTTCACCCCCAGGACCATCCATTGATGGTCCTGGTCAGCGATCACTGTGATTGGTCCCTGTGGACCAATCACAGTGATCTGGGGTGAAAGTTCAGATCCCCCGCACTGCCCGCCCCTGGAAGTCAGGCAAAACGGGGGACGATGGCTGCAGGGGCTCGCGGGGACCTGCGGCATACGGGGTGGGAACACGGGGGGAACACGAGGGGACCGGCAGTCTTACCTGGAGCAGCGGCAGGACCGGCCACGTGGACGAGCAGCGACGGGACCGGCAGCCTTACCTGGAGCAGCGGCAGGACCGGCCACGTGGACGAGCAGCGACGGGACCGGCAGGTAAGTATATGGTCCTCAGAGGCAGCAGTGAAGATCTTCACTGCTGCTTCTAGGAGTCTGAAAACTACAACTCCCAGCATGCCTAGACAGCCTTTGGCTGTCTGGGCATGCTGGGAGTTGTAGTTTTGCAACATCTGGAGGGCCCCAGGTTGGAGACCATTGTATAATGGTCTCCAATCTGTGCTCTTCCAGCTGTTGCAAAACTACAACTCCCAGTATGCACTGACTGTCCAGGCATGCTGGGAGTTTTAGTTCAGCAACATCTGGCCCTTCAGATGTTGCCGAACTACAACTCCCAGCATGCCCTTCAGCTGTCTGGGCATGCTGGGAGTTGTAGTTTTGCAACAACTGGAGACACACTGGTTGGGAAACATTGTCTGTTTCTAACTCAGTGTTTCCTAACCTGTGTGCCTCCAGCTGTTGCAAAACTATAACTCCCAGCATGCACTAACAGACCATGCATGCTGGGAGTTGTGGGTTGCAACAGCTGGTGCACCCCCCCCCCCCCCCCCCCTGTGAATGTACAGGGTACATTCACATGGGCGAGGCTTTTACAGTGGGTTTCTCGCTGCAAGTTTGAGATGCAGCAAATTTTGCGCTGGGAAACTCGCTGTAATCCCCCGCCCATGTGACTGTACCCTAAAAACACTACACTACACTAACACAAAATAAAATAAAAAGTTAAAAACACTACATATACACATACCCCTACACAGCCCCCCTCCCCCAATAAGAACGTCCGGTACACCACTGTTTCCAAAGCAGAGCCTCCAGCTGTTGAAAAACAACAACTCCCAGTATTGCCGGACAGCCGTTGACTGTCCAGGCATGCTGGGAGTTTTGCAACAGCTGGAGGCACCCTGTTTGGGAATCACTGGCGTAGAATACCCCTATGTCCACCCCTATGCAAATCCCTAATTTAGGCCTCAAATGCACATGGCGCTCTCACTTCGGAGCCCTGTCGTATTTCAAGGCAACAGTTTAGGGTCACATATGGGGTATCGCCGTACTCGGGAGAAATTGCGTTACAAGGTTTGGGGGGCTTTTTCTTCTTTAACCCTTCATGAAAAGGAAATGTTGGGGTCTACACCAGAATGTTAGTGTAAAAATTTTTTATTTTTTACACTAACATGCTGATGTTGCCCTAAACTTTACATTTTCACAAGAGGTAAAAGGGAAAAAAGCCCCCAAAATCTGTAACGCAATTTCTCCCGACTACGGAGATAACCCATATGTGGGCGCAAAGTGCTCTGGGGGCGCACAACAAGGCCCTGAAGGGAGAGCGCACCATGTACATTTGAGGTGATTTGCACAGGGGTGGCTGATTGTTACAGCGGTTTTGACAAACGCAAAAAAAAAACCCCCCACATGTGACCCTATTTCGGAAACGACACCCCTCACGGAATGTAATGAGGGGTGCAGTGAGAATTTACCCCCCACAGGTGTCTGACGGATCTTTGGAACAGTGGTCCGTGAAAATGAAAACTTGTACAGCCCACTGTTCCAAAGATCTGTCAGACACCAGTGGGGGGCAAATGCTCACTGTACCCCTTGTTACGTTCCTCAAGGGGTCTAGTTTCCAAAATGGTATGCCATGTGGTTTTTTTTTGCTGTTCTGGCACCTTGCTCTCAAAAAGCCAAATATGACTCCTTCTCTTCTGAGCATTGTAGTTCGCCCATAGTGCACTTCAGGTCAACTTATGGGGTACCTCCATACTCAGAAGAGATGGGGTTACAAATTTGGGGGGGTATTTTCTGCTTTTAACCCTTGCAAAAATGTGAAATTTGGGGGGAAACACACATTTTAGTGGAAAAAAATTATTATTTTTTTACATATGCAAAAGTCGTGAAACACCTGTGGGGTATTAAGGCTCACTTTATTCCTTGTTATGTTCCTCAAGGGGTCTAGTTTCCAAAATGGTATGCCATGTGAGTTTTTTTTTGCTGTTCTGGCACCATAGGGGCTTCCTAAATGCAACATGCCCCCCAAAAACCATTTCAGAAAAACGTACTCTCCAAAATCCCCTTATCGCTCTTTGCCTTCTGAGCCCTCTACTGCGCCCGCCGAACACTTTACATAGACATATGAGGTATGTGCTTACTCAAGAGAAATTGGGCTACAAATATAAGTATACATTTTCTCCTTTTACCCCTTGTAAAAATTCAAAAATTGGGTCTACAAGAACATGCGAGTGTAAAAAATGAAGATTGTGAATTTTCTCCTTCACTTTGCTTCTATTCCTGTGAAACACCTAAAGGGTTAAAATGATGACTGAATGTCATTTTGAATACTTTGGGGGGTGCAGTATTTATAATGGGGTATTTCTAATATGAAGACCCTTCAAATCCACTTCAAACCTGAACTGGTCCTTGAAAAATAGTGAGTGAAAATTTTGTGAAAAATTGGAAAATTGCTGCTGAACTTTGAAGCCCTCTGGTGTCTTCCAAAAGTAAAAACTCGTCACTTTTATGATGCAAACATAAAGTAGACATATTGTATATGTGAATAAATTTTTTTTTATTTGTAATATACATTTTCCTTACAAGCAGAGAGCTTCAAAGTTAGAAAAATGCAAAATTTTCAAATTTTTCATAAAATTTTAGGATTTTTCACAAGGAAAGGATGCAAGTTACCACAAAAATTTACCACCATGTTAAAGTAGAATATGTCACGAAAAAACTATCTCGGAATCAGAATGATAACTAAAAGCATTCCAGAGTTATTAATGTTTAAAGTGACAGTGGTCAGATGTGCAAAAAACGCTCTGGTCCTTAAGGCCAAAATGGGCTTGGTCCTGAAGGGGTTAAAGAGGCACTGTCATTCTTAAAAACTTTTCATATATTGCAGGACTCATAATATGACATTTCACAATATACACCTGTTAAAAAAATGTTAAATTTTTACCTGAAATTCAAGCTCAAAATAGCCACCACTAGGGGTTGCCTGTCTTTTAGCCAGACTAGTCTAGATTTTACAGCATACTGGATACCGGCCGTAAAGCATACTGGTATCCAGTATAGGAGATTTCTATTTTGTATGCAAAACTACAGATAAAAGATGTGTGGACATGCTGGGAGCTGTAGTTTTAAAACAGCTGGAGGCAACACTGCTCTAACACAGTTATTTTCAAACACTGCAGCTTCAGTTGTTACTAAACTACAACTCCCAGCATGCTGAAATAGTCAAAGCTTTCTCGGACTCCTGAATGACAAAGAAGTTGATCAGACATTCAGGAATCTGTGAAAGATGAATGACACACATAGTGACAGCTATGCTGATTAGCATCCAGCTTTACTAGGAGAAGATAAAACAGATAAAAGTACAGCATTTTTATGAATACATGTTCTATCTAAAAAAATCCTTGCACTAATTTTATAAAGATCTATTCTTATATTTATTAGGGATTGACCGATTATCGGCCGATAATCACGATTTTGGGCATTATCGGTATCGGCAATTACCTTGCCGATAAGCCGATAATGCCCCGCCCCCCCGTGTCGAACCCCCACCGTAGTGCTGGGCGGTATACCGGTATGGATTTTTGCCCATACCGCTATACCGGTCGTGCCCCTCCCCCACCCTCCGAGTCAATAAAAAAAAAAAAAAAAAAAAAAAAAACTTACCCGTAATGGGGGTGGTCCGGGCCATCCATCCTTCTTTCCTGTAGTGTCCGGGGGCGTTCCGGGTGGAGGGTGAACCGGTCCGGGCTGTCCTTCTCCGGGGGTCCTCTTCTCCGGCCTAGTAGGCTGCATAGACGCCGCTACGCAGTGACGTCAGGTGCGTCGCTGCGCACGGGCGTCACTGCGCAGCGGCGTCTATGCAGCGTACTAGGCCGGAGCCTGCCCGGAGTGGAGAAGAGGACCGCTGGAGAAGAAGGACAGCCCGGACCGGTTCACCCTCCACCCGGACACTACAGGAAGGATGGATGGCCCGGACAGGTAGGGGGAGAGAAGCGGGTGGCGGCGGCGGCCTATGGCCCCGCAAAAGCCACTGCAGTGCATTGATTTAAAGCGCCCGCTTTAAATCAATGACCTGCAGCGGTGTCGAGGGGGAATAAATAGCCGATAACTTATACGGATATTCCGGTATAAGTTATCGGCTATCGGCCCTAACCTCCACCGATTATCGGTATCGGCTCTAAAAAAACAGATATCGGTCGATCCCTAATATTTATACCATAATGTCTTCTGATTACTGCAGGCAAGCTCCAAGTATCTTCCTCTGACACAGCATAAAACCTGAGAGGAAAGGGTTACAGAGTAGAGAGTACTGATTGGCTGACTGCACAGGCTTGCTTCTGTGAGGGAGACAGACTGACACGCCCCCTCCAGCCTGCACAATGAAAAAGTAACTCCCCAGCAGATAAATGCTTATATCTCTGGATATATAGGTCCAAGACACATAAAAATTATATGCACATGATCAGGATTGGGTCCTGAGTAACATATCACTTTTTATTTTTTTTGCACTATGACAGGTACGCTTTAATCCTATTAATACCATCTGGTTTTTGCAGGAGACATGCTACAAGAGTTTTAAGAATCTACACCTTAGCAGCTATGGGTGACCTTAATCATTTGCTTAAAAAATTGACGATTTAGGATTCTGACAATGATGTTGGCCCTACAACTGGATTCTGTTCCTACGTGACATTTGAGATTGGTAATCATGGTCCAAGATTTGAAATAATACTCCAATAATTTTTAATTGAATTGAAGACCTTCATAAACTTACTCAAGTGGTTTCCTGCTCAATGACTTGTCCATCACAATCTTCTTTCTCATCCCTTTTGGAGTCGGGGGGAGTACTGCATGGCATCTGCTCCGATTCCTCTGTTTCTGGTACTACCTCTGTGCTGCAGTGACTTCCGATGTCTTCCTCCTCCTCCTCCTCATCATCATTTATGAAGGAGTCTTTGACCTAGGACAGCAATGATGAAGAATTACAAGGTAGTTATGATGTGATGTATCCTATAGGAGATTATTGCTTCTGAATACATTTCAGTGTAAAAGGTTTTATTTTATTTTATTTTTTTTAAAAGGGACACCCCACTCCCTGGCGTTCAGCACATTTAGTTCCGAATGCTGGGTGCGAGCTTCCGGGGTCGCCATGCCCCCTCATGACGTCACGCCCCGCCCCCTGAATGCAAGTCTATAGGAGGGGGCGTGTCGACCACTGGATACACAAGTGTTATCCTCATGTATCTGCTCTCCCCATAGAGGTGCACGGAGGGGACGTGTCGACCACCGGATGCGTTCAGACACATTCCTTATCTCGCGAACAGGGGATAAGACGTTCAGCACCAGAGTTCCACTTCTATATCATCAAGTCCCTGGGGAGATCTCACACGTGTGCTTAATGCTAGATGTCCAAAGACTTTGTATGACCTTATGGCATGTTGTCAAGATGAATGGGCAGCTATACCACCTGCAAGAATTAAGGGCCTCATAGACAACTTTTATAAAACACTGCACACTGTCATTGATGCTAAAGGGGGAAAGACACAGTAATAAGATCTAAGGCCTTACCGATTTTTTGAACAAGGAACATTTTAGGTCTTTGTTGCCATGTTTTGTTTTACAATTTCGCATTTCTCTTATAAGGTACAGTTAAATATAAATTCTACAAGAAATAACAAATGTGTTTTTCCTGTTCACTCATGTTTTTTCAAAAAGTGGTTAATTTATTACCACATCTCCAAGGGTATGCAAACTTTTGAGCATAACTCCTTCAGGACGTAGGGCGTACCTGTACGCCCATCGCCCGATCCCGGTGTTTAAAACGGGGTCACACCGTGACCCCGCATCACACCGGGTCGGTCCCGGCTGCTAATGATAGCCAGGACCCTGGGCTAATACCGTACGGCACCGATCGTTGTGCCGTGCGCTATTAACCCTTTAGATGCGGCGATCAAAGTTGACTGCCGCATCTAAAAATGAAAGTAAACTCTTCCCGGCAGCTCAGTCGGGCTGATCGGGACTATCGCGATAAAATCACAATGTCCCGATCAGCTAGGACGTGTGCTGAGACCCCATTAACTTGCTCCGTCATGTCCGATCGGCGTTTGATTGCTCCAAGCCTGAGCTACAGGCTTGAACAATCAAGCCCCCAGAACGCTGATCCATGCAAAGCTATGGCTTTGCAGGGATCAGAGTAAAAAGATCAGTGTGTGTAGTGTTATAGGTCTCTATGGGAGCTATAACACTGAAGAAAAAAAAAAGTTAAAAAAAAAAAGTTAAAAAAAGGTAATTTGACCCCTTCCCTAATAAAGGTTTGAATCACCCCCTTTTACCTTAAAAAAAAAAAAAAAAAAAAGTCCGAACTATAAAAAATATATCCTTAATTAAACCGCACGGTCAATGGCTTACGCGCAAAAAAATTCCATAGTGTACTTTTGGTCACTTTTTATATCCTGAAAAAAATGAATAAAAAGCGATCAAAAAGTCCGATCAATACAAAAATGGAACTGAAAAACTTCAGAACACGGCGCAAAAAATTAGCCCTCATACCAGCCTGTACGCAGAAAAATAAAAAATAAAAAGTTATAGGGGTTAGATGAGAATTTTTAAAGGTATAAATGTTCCTGCATGTAGTTATGATTTTTTTCCGAAGTAAGACAAAATCAAACCTATATAAGTAGCATATCATTTTAACCGAATGGACCTACAGAATAATGATAAGGTGTTATTTTTATTGAAAAATGTACTGCATAGAAACGGAAGCCCCCAAAATTACAAAATTAAATTTTTTCTTCAATTTTGTCGCACAGTGAATTTGTTTTCCGTTTCGCCATTGATTTTTTGGTAAAATTATTAATGTCACTGTAAAGTAGAATAGGTGGCGCAAAAAATAAGCCATAATATGGAATTTTAGGTGCAAAATTGAAAGAGTTATGATTTTTAGAAGGTGATGAGGAAAAAATGAAAATGCAAAAACGGAAAAACCATGCGTCCTTAAGGGGTTAAATAGTTGAGTGTTCTTTGTATGCACTACATAGAAAATTCAAGAAATTTCTTGCTAAACAGTGGATGTGAATTGGCCTCCAATCTCCCCATATATTGATCCAATCGAGCATCCGTAGAATGTGCTGGTAAAACTAGTGCAGTCCATGAAGGCTGCACCTCACATCAATAGGACTTTAACCCCTTCCCTCTTTGGCCATTTTTCATTTTTGTTTTTTCCTCCTCATCTTCTAAAAATTATAAAACACTTAAAATTTTCCACCTACAGATCCATATGGGGGCTTGTTCTTTGCGCCAACAATTTTACTTTGTAATACCATTAATAATTTCTCCACAAAATCTACGGTGAAACCAGAAAAAAAAAATTGTCATTTATAGCGGCTTCCGTTTATACGCAGTGCAGTTTTTGGTAAAATTGATCCCTTAAATTTATTCTGTAGGTCCATACGGTCGCAAGGATACCCAATTTATATAGGTTTGATTTTATTTTACTTAAAAAAAACAAAACTACATGCTCCAAAATTTGTATGTGTATCTTCTGACCCCTATAACTTTATTTTTCCACATATGGGGCGGTTTGAGGGCTAATTTTTTGCGCCGTGATCTAATGTTTTTATCGGTACCATTTTTGTTTTGATTGGACTCTTTGATTGCTTTTTATACTTTTTTTTTTTTTTTTTTTTTTAGAGTATACAAAATTAACCAAAATTTTCTTATGTACATGCCATTGATATTTTTATAGTTCGGACATTTGCGCACGCGTCGATACCACGTTTGTTTATTTTTGTAACTTTTTTTTTCCAAATAAGTGATTCAAACTTTTTTTTTTTTTTTTTTTTTTTTTTTTTTTTTAGGGAAGGGGTTAAAGGGGTAGTCCAGTGGTGAAAAACTTATCCCCTATCCTAAGGATAGGGGATAAGTTTGAGATCACGGGGGGGTCCGACCGCTGGTGCCCCCCGCGATCTCTCTGTACGGGGCCCCGGCTCTCCGCCGAGATAGCGGGTGTCGACCCCCGCAGGAGGCGGCGGCCGACACGCCCCCTCAATACATCTCAATGGCAGAGCCGGAGATTGCCGAAGGCAGCGCTTCGGCTCTGCCATAGAGTTGTATTGAGGGGGTGCGTCGGCCGCAGCTTCGTGCGGAGGTCAACACGCCCCCTTCCCGCGGGCTGTCGGGGCTCCGTACAGGAGATTGCAGGGGGCCCCAGCGGTCGGACCCCCCGCGATCTGCAACTTATCCCCTATCCTTAAGATAGGGGATAAGTTGTAAACCCCTGAGTCACCACTGGACTACTCCTTTAAATCACTAACTTGTTTTTACCCTTTTTTTTTTGCAATGTTATAGCCCTCATAGGGGACTATAACATGAAATGCCTTGATTGCAGACACTGATCAATGCTATGCCATAGCATAGCATAGATTAGGGTCATCATCGCTCCACTGCTCCTGCCTGCATCTCAGGCATGGAGCAATAGAGCGATGGTCGGACGACATTCACGTCCATTTGTGACAAGAGGTTAAGGGAATTGGTCAAAAAAATGTAATGCTTTTTCTTTTGTTAAAGGTTAAGTGTATGACTATAAATTATATATACATACATATTACACACACACGCGCGCACACACACACACACACACACACACACACACACACACACACACCACAATTTTTCTTGGAAATGTACAAAACAAAAAAACGTTTTTCACTTGTCTCAAAATCATAATTTTCGTATTTCCCACTGTTAACCCCTTTAAAGGGGTACTCCGCCTCTAGACATCTTATCCCCTATCCAAAGGATAGGGGATAAGATGTCAGATCGCCGGGGTCCCGCTGCTGGGGACCCCGGGGATCGCTGCTGCAGCACGCCGCTATCATTACTGCACAGAGCGAGATCGCTCTGCACGTAATGACGGGCAATACAGGGGCCGGAGCATCGTTACATCACAGCTCCGTCCCGGGTGACTTCACGGCCCGCCCTGGTCAATACAAGTCTATGGGAAGGGGGCGTGGCGGTTGTCACGCCCCCTGCCATAGACTAGCATTAAGGGGACGGGCCGTGGTGTCATGAGGGGCGGAGCCATGACATCACGCTGCTCCGGCCCCTGTATCGCCCGTCATTCTGTACAGAGCGAACTCGCTCTGTGCAGTAATGATGGCGGGGTGCCGCATCGGCGATCCCCAGAGTCCCCAGCAGCGGGACCGCGGTGATCTAATATCTTAACCCCTATCCTTTGGATAGGGGATAAGATGCCAGGGGCGGAGTACCCCTTTAAGGACCCCGGGGTTTTCAGTTTTTTCATTTTCGATTTTCCCTCCTTACCTTTAAAAAACCATAACTCTTTCAATTTTGCACCTAAAAATCCATATGATGGCTTTTTTTTTGCGCCTGACGTCAGTCATTCTACCCAAAAATCTATGGCGAAACGGAAACAAAACTCATTGAGAGACAAAATTGAAAAAAATACGCCATTTTGTAAATTTTGGGGGCTTCCATTTCTACACAGTACATTTTTCGGAAAAAAATGACACCTTCTCTTTATTCTGTAGGTCCATACATTTAAAATGATACCCTACTTATATAGGTTTGATTTTGTCGCACTTCTGGAAAAAATCATAACTACATGCAGGAAAATTTATATGTTTAAAATTGACATCTTCTGACCCCTATAAATTATAAATTTTTAAGCGTATGGGGCGGTATGAGGGCTCATTTTTTGCACAGTGATCTGAAGTTTTTAGCGGTACCATTTTTGCATTGATAGGACTTATTGATAATTTTTATATGATATAAAAAGTGACCAAAAATGCACTATTTTGGACTTTTTTTTGCCCGTACGCCATTGACCATATATTTTTATAATTCGGACCTTTCCGCACACGGCGATACCACATATGTTTATTTTTATTTACACTTTTTTTTTTTTATGGGAAAAGGGGGGTGATTCAAACTTATTAGGGAAGGGGTTAAATGATCTTTATTCCCTTTTTTTCCACTTTTTTTTGCAGTGTCATAGCTCCCATAGGGACCTATAACACTGCACACACTGATCTTATATATTGATCAGTGGTTTCTCACAAGGGAGGAGACCCTCCTCGTGTCCTACAGCTGTTCGGGACGCCGTGATTTCGCCGTGGCGATCTCGAACAGCTCCCTGAGCTAACCGGCGGTGATTTAGTTTCACTTTAGACGAGGCGTTCAACTTTGAACGTCGCATCTAAAGGGTTAATAGCGCGTGGCATCAATGCCTCGCGCTATTAGCCACGGGTCCCGGCCGTGCCCGACCCGCTATAGAAACGGACTCAGGACGTACAGGTACGCGCTGGGTCCTTAACAGGTTAACCAGCAGAAGGAGTTAACATGACAAGAAGGCAACTAACTTGACTGCTGAATATTTGACCTTGCCCCCTTTCCCTGCTGATGATCACACCTCCCTTCCTCTGTTGTCTTTGTGCAAAAAAGGAGGGGTGGGGTGTTGTGTAGTTTTTTTCTTCAATTCCACTGTGCCGTGCCATTTTGCTGGTGTCTGCACAGTGGTAAAGTAAAGCAGCTAAAGACTATGGGTGTACCCATATATGGCAAACCTGCTGCAGATTTCCCATCCAGTTTTTGCATGTACCTGCAGAATATTACAGTACCAGCAAAATGGAAAACATTTTAACAGATCTCATCCAGATTCTGCAGAATGAACATTACTGTCGGGTGTCAGCTACAGCCAGCCGTCACACAGCCACCATGCATGTATAGCAGTTGGGCAAGAACAGGTTAAAAAATGAATAGCTCACAATATAGTGTAAACTACTGGGGGAGGGGGTATGAAAGCTATTAAAGCTTTAAAACTGAAGAAACAAGGGCAGGCCAGGAGAGGACTCTGTCTGTGTCACTAACACTAAACAGCCTGAAATTCTCCCATCCATCTCCTCTTTCTAATGCTCTGTCTGCCCACTTTCCTTCTTCATTCCCCGGCTGCTCCTTTGACACACCAGGCGCCCTGTGTTGGCATAGGGACTTCGAGAAAATTACATCTGGCTCCCTCTTTAATTTCACATAGGATGTGTTATGCACATGTACAATAAGCAGAAAGTAGTACAAGAAAAAAACTTTTTGGGAGCGGTGTACTAATCCTTCCGTTGGTAACACTTTTGAATGAATAAAATTCACACTTACACTTGGTGAGTGGTTACTAGAACCACTCACACAATTTCAAAAGCCCGTAGATACAACCAGTGATCTCTTATATCAGTCCTTTCTCCGCATCAATCCTCCTCAGCAAGTGACTCGTCACTCCGAATAATATAATGAAGAAACACAAAAACTAATATAGGAGAGCGGACAGGATCGATATTCATATGCAGCCACTTTACAACTTTCCAAGCGCAATTTTACTTACTTCGGCGAGAGGGTTTTTTTCGTCCTTAAACCCCCCTCAATCCGGCTAGCCTTCGAACAAGTTTGTTTCCACCACGCCGTCCAGATATATGGCACACCGTCAATCGATCACTTCTTTTTCGGATCCGTCCGAAATTTTTCTTTAAAATCACTGCAATGCACTTAACTTCATTCAAAATAATAATTTATTTCATAATCCATACAATCCGACGCGTTGCGGGGAGAAAATTCCCCTTCCTCAGGGATACCTATTCCTAATACAATTACTACTTTTATATGGATCTATGACCCCATGTTCACCCGGAAACAATTGTCCATTGGACGAAACATTAAAATACCAAAAATTTCTATTTTCTTTATACTCGCTCAATACATTCATTAAAACCATTCGGAATCAATGAATTTAGTTTAAAAATATAAAAACTTTCTCTCCTACATAAAGTGGAGAATCTACATAAACTTTCCGCTATCTGCTCCACGGGAATCACCCGTAGCAACCCTGGGTCTGCATTATGATGTGTTAAAAAATGACGGGAAACACTATGCTTTAAATATTTATGCTTGATATTAAATCTATGCGAATTTATTCTTTTTCGAAGTGTTTGAGATGTGCGGCCCACATATTGGGTCCCACACGGACATTCGAGCACATAAATGACAAAATTGCTAGCACAATTTAATCTGGATTTTATAGGGATTTCCTCACCAGTGGACGCACTTTTTATTTTCTGTTTCCCGTTTTCTATATGTGAACAGGTACCACATCTCTTTTCGTTACATCTAAACGATCCTTTCAATGTTTCTTGTTCTTTTTTTGTTTTTTTATTCATTATATTTGTATTTAATCTAGGGTATGAAGGTGCAATTTCTTGTGCAACTGTTTTTGCTCGCCTATAAATGAACTTTAGCCTGAATTCATTAGTTCCTAGAGCTTCTTTTAAAAAAGGGTCTTGTTGTAATATATCCCAATTTAAAAAAAAAATAATTTCTATTTTTTTGGCATCTCTAGAATAACGAGATACAAATGCTGTACAATAATTTCTTTTTTTCTCATTTTTATCTTTTTTCTTATAGTTTAGACTTTGTTTTTTTATTAGATCTGTTCTTACGATAAGATCTGCTTTTTTTCTAGCACCTTCAACAATTGATAAGGGATAACCCTTATCTAGAAATCTATTCTCTATTAATTTAGCTTGATTTTCATAACATTTATTTTCAATAGATTTAAAGTGCGTGCGAGTATTAATTTTATTTTATTTTATATATATTTCTAAATCCAAAAAAGTAATATTTTCTTTATCTATATGTTCAGTAAATTTAAGGCCCCATTGATTATTTTTTAATTTATTAAAAAACTCATAGAAACTATTTTTACTCCCTTCCCAAATTAAAATCAAATCGTCTATATATCTTTTGTAAAATTTTATATGTTTATAGTAAGGACTGTTCTCTATGCACATTTTTTCTACTTTTCCCATATAAAGATTTGCGAAAACTGGTGCGCATTTCGCGCCCATCGCAGTTCCGTGATATTAAATAAAAAACTGATCCTCAAATGTAAAATAATTATGACTTAAAATGAAACTCAAACTTTTTACTATAAAATCCTTCTGACCGTCCGGCGTTAAGATATCCATATCCAACATTTCTTTGATGACTCTCACTCCTAGGTCCTGTGGGATATTCGAATAGAGAGATACTACATCCATTGTAATTTACCACAAATTTTCACTCCAATCATATTCCTGTAAATATCCCAATAATTGTCCTGAATCTCTCAGGTACGATGGGAGAGATGTGACATAATTTTGTAAGATGCGATCCACATATTCTCCCAACCTACTTGTGAGGGAATTTACTCCCGCAATTATAGGTCTTCCAGGAGGACAAAGGGGATTTTTTTGCAATTTTGGGAGAAAGTAAAAAGATTTTGAATCAATATATAATCTTTTTCGTTTTTATTCAGTACTCCCTTCTCTGTACCTTCCTGTATTAATATTTCTAATTCTTTTCTAAATTTTGGTAACGGATCTGAGGGTAATTTTGTATAATACATTTCATCTTCAATAATTCTTAGAGATTCATCGCAATAGTAATTTTTGTTCATTATAACAATTCCCCCCCCCCCTTATCCGCTTTTTTTTATTACTATTTCTCGATTTTCTTTGAGCGATCTTATTTTCCTCTCTTTTTCTAACATTTTATGTTCTTTCTCCCATCTGATCGTTGCACGAGAACCCTCATTTTCTACCTCCAATTTTCGTAAATCATTGAGCACCATCTCATAAACTTATTTGAAGTCTATTTGGATTTAAATGAATTTATAAGAAAATTGACTTTAATAAGGTTTTTTCAAATAAAAAATAAAGGAAATAAGGATTCAATACCAATTTTTTCAGTAGATAGGGACAAATTTACGGAACAATATAAAGAAGATTATGAGATTCTGACAGAATCTCTTCTTAATGAGCCGTTAGAGTATGTATTAAAAAAAAGATCAAATTTTTTCCCACACAGAGTAGAGGGAATTTTATTGAAACTTTTTATGAGATGGTGCTCAATGATTTACGAAAATTGGAGGTAGAAAATGAGGGTTCTCGTGCAATGATCAGATGGGAGAAAGAACATAAAATGTTAGAAAAAGAGAGGAAAATAATAAGATCGCTCAAAGAAAATCGAGAAATAGTAATAAAAAAAAGCGGATAAGGGAGGGGGGGGGGGAATTGTTATAATGAACAAAAATTACTATTGCGATGAATCTCTAAGAATTATTGAAGATGAAATGTATTATAAAAAATTACCCTCAGATCCGTTACCAAAATTTAGAAAAGAATTAGAAATATTAATACAGGAAGGTACAGAGAAGGGAGTACTGAATAAAAACGAAAAAGATTATATATTGATTCAAAATCCAGCTACCCCCTATTTTTACTTTCTCCCAAAATTGCAAAAAAATCCCCTTTGTCCTCCTGGAAGACCTATAATTGCGGGAGTAAATTCCCTCACAAGTAGGTTGGGAGAATATGTGGATCGCATCTTACAAAATTATGTCACATCTCTCCCATCGTACCTGAGAGATTCAGGACAATTATTGGGATATTTACAGGAATATGATTGGACTGAAAATTTGTGGTCAATTACAATGGATGGAGTATCTCTCTATTCGAATATCCCACAGGAACTAGGAGTGAGAGTCAAAGAAATGTTGGATATGGATATCTTAATGCCGGACGGTCAGAAGGATTTTATAGTAAAAAGTTTGAGTTTCATTTTAAGTCATAATTATTTTACATTTGAGGATCAGTTTTTTATTCAACATCACGGAACTGCGATGGGCGCGAAATGCGCATCAGTTTTCGCAAATCTTTATATGGGAAAAGTAGAAGAAATGTGCATAGAGAACAGTCCTTACTATAAACATATAAAATTTTACAAAAGATATATAGACGATTTGATTTTAATTTGGGAAGGGAGTAAAAATAGTTTCTATGAGTTTTTTAATGAATTAAATAATAATCAATGGGGCCTTAAATTTACTGAACATATAGATAAAGAAAATATTAACTTTTTTGGATTTAGAAATATATATAAAATAAAATTAATACTCGCACGCACTTTAAAACTATTGACTCGAATGGCTATCTGGATTTTAAAAGCTGTCATCAAAAAAATTGGAAGGTGAATATTCCGTTCGGACAACTAAACAGAATAAAAAGAAACTGTTCTGAAAATAAATGTTATGAAAATCAAGCTAAATTAATAGAGAATAGATTTCTAGATAAGGGTTATCCCTTATCAATTGTTGAAAGGCGCTAGAAAAAAAGCAGATCTTATCGTAAGAACAGATCTAATAAAAAAAACAGTCTAAACTATAAGAAAAAAGATAAAAATGAGAAAAAAAATAAATTATTGTACAGCATTTGTATCTCGTTTTTCTAGAGATGCCAAAAAAAATAGAAATTTTTTTTTTTTTTCATTGGGATATATTACAACAAGACCCTTTTTTAAAAGAAGCTCTAGGAACTAATGAATTCAGGCCAAAGTTCATTTATAGGCAGACAAAAACAGTTGCACAAGAAATTGCACCTTCATACCCTAGATTAAATACAAATATAATGAATAAAAAAACAAAAAAAGAACAAGAAACATTGAAAGGATCGTTTAGATGTAACGAAAAGAGATGTGGTACCTGTTCACATATAGAAAACGGGAAACAGAAAATAAAAAGTGCGTCCACTGGTGAGGAAATCCCTATAAAATCCAGATTAAATTGTGCTAGCAATTTTGTCATTTATGTGCTCGAATGTCCGTGTGGGACCCAATATGTGGGCCGCACATCTCAAACACGTCGAAAAAGAATAAATTTGCGTAGATTTAATATCAAGCATAAATATTTAAAGCATAGTGTTTCCCGTCATTTTTTAACACATCATAATGCAGACCCAGGGTTGCTACGGGTGATTCCCGTGGAGCAGATAGCGGAAAGTTTACGTAGATTCTCCACTTTATGTAGGAGAGAAAGTTTTTATATTTTTAAACTAAATACATTGATTCCGAATGGTTTTAATGAATGTATTGAGCGAGTATAAAGAAAATAGAAAATTTTGGGTATTTTAATGTTTCGTCCAATGGACAATTGTTTCCGGGTGAACATGGGGTCATAGATCCATATAAAAGTAGTAATTTTATTAGGAATAGGTATCCCTGAGGAAGGGGAATTTTCTCCCCGCAACGCGTCGGATTGTATGGATTATGAAATAAATTATTATTTTGAATGAAGTTAAGTGCATTGCAGTGATTTTAAAGAAAAATTTCGGACGGATCCGAAAAAGAAGTGATCGATTGACGGTGTGCCATATATCTGGACGGCGTGGTGGAAACAAACTAGTTCGAAGGCTAGCCGGATTGAGGGGGGTTTAAGGACGAAAAAAAACCTCTCGCCGAAGTAAAATTGCGCTTGGAAAGTTGTAAAGTGGCTGCATATGAATATCGATCCTGTCCGCTCTCCTATATTTGTTTTTGTGTTTCTACATGTCCAATAAGCAATCTATGCCTTCACAGCTAATCTCTATGGGACACTCTCCCTCCTTACTTTCTTATGACCTGCCATATAGCGTCTGTGTAGGAGTCATGATGTGACACACTACACAGACACTATAGTAAAGGCAACCCAGTGCATACTTTATTAATAACAAAAAATTTATTTTTCTACTTACTGTAAAAGCTTTCTTGGAGGATCCATTGGGGGGGGGGGGGCACAGGAACCATGGGTATATCTTGCTGCCACTAGGAGGCTGCCACTAGGCAACATAAACGGCTCTAAGCTAATCAGTTTAGTCCCAAAGCAGTAGAAGACCGAAAGAAAACAGAAGCTGTTGTCCATAGGATAACGCAGACAAAAACAAAACGATGAATCCCCTGACAGACAACCAAACCGTAGAAAAACAAAAACAACAACAAATGGGTGGGTTCTGTGTCCCCCAATGGGTCCTCTGAGAAACAGATTTTACGGTAAGTAGAAAAATCTATTTTTCTCAGTCGGCTCCATTGGGGGACACAGGAACAGTGGGACCAAAGCAGTCCACAGTGTGGGATAGAAACCAAACCAGAGGAATCAGGCGGAAGGCTGAGTCACTGCCGCCTGTAACAACTTTCGACCCAAACTGGCGACAGAAGACGCAAATGTGTGCGCCTGAATTTTGTGAACGTTTGCAAGGAGAACCAAGGGGCCGCCTTACAGACTTGTAAAGACCAAGACCTGTTACGGAGAGCCCAGGAGGCAACAACAGAACAAGTGGAATGAGCTGTAACCCTGAAGGGCGGGTCCTTCCCCTTGCAACAATATGTTTCCGATATGGCAGATTGGATCCACTGCGAGATGGTCGCCTTAGAAGCAGGAAGCCCCTTGCGACAACCTCCCGGGAGAACAAAGAAGGAATCACTCCAGCGGAAGGAGGAGGTGACAGAAAGGTATATCCGAATAGCTCAGACCACATCAAGACAGTGGAGCGAGCGCTTCCGAGGGTGGGACAGGGCTGGGCAAAAAGGAGGGGAGTACGATTCCTCGTTCAGGAGGAAGGAGGAGACTACCTTTGGCAAAAAGGAAGGAACTGGTCCAAAAATAGACCATGTCCGGATGCACAACTAGTAATGGAAACCGGCAGGAGAGAGCAGCCAACTCAGACACTCCGAATGGATTTAACCGTAATCAGGAAGGCCACCTTCCAGGAAAGGGTGAGAAGAGGAATTTGAATGAGGTTCAAATGGAGGTTCCCAAGGTGGGGTTGGGGACCTGTATGGCAGAGTCACATGAGCCACTCCCTGCAGAAAAGTGGGGACGCAAAGTTGGAAGCCAGGGAAAGCTGGAAAAGGATGGAAAGAGCTGACACCTGGCCCTTAAGGGAACCGAGTGCCAAACGCTGGTCCAAACGCCAAGAAAGTGCGGAAAAGAAAAAACAACCACAGAGAAAGACTGAGACTCACGCCACCTGACGTAGGCCCACCAGGTACAGTGATCAATCCTAGTGGAGGATGGCTTGCGAGCTCTGAGCATGGTACTGATAACCTGGGGGGGGGGGGGGGGGGGGGAACTCCCGAGCCCTTAAAACCGTGGTTTCAACTGCCATGCCATTAAATACAGTAATACAGTGACGGTAAATTAGGGCGGCAGAGGGGACCCTGAGAGAGCAAGTTGGGTCAAGCTGTAAGAAAGTGGTACGTCTGACCAGGCGAACAACGTCGGCATACCACGCCCTTCTGGGCCAGTCCGGGGCCACGAGAATTGCAGAGACGACTTCTGGCTTTAGCTTCCTTACGACCCTGGGAAGGAGGGGAAGCAGAGGAAAGAGATTGGGAAGGGCGAATAGTGACCAAGGGATTACCAGCACATTGTTGGCAAGGGCCAGAGGTTCAGGAGACTTTGCGACGAACTTGTCTGCTTTGCCAAAACACGAAGAGGTCCACGTCCGGGGTCCCCCAAGGTTTGCAAATCTCCTCTGGATGGAGAGACCATTGCCCTGGGTCGGTGAAGGAGCGGCTGAGGAAGTCCACCTCCCAATTGTCCACCCCGGAATGTGAATTGCCGAAATGGGTGGAACTCCAAGATCCAGCGCAGGATCATTGAGACTTCTGCCATCACCGATGAGCTGCAAGTGCCTCCCTGGCAATTGATATATGCCACAGCCGTGGCATTGGCCCAGACAAAATACCTTGGCGAAGCTGAGAGGCCCAGATGGCCAGAGCCTTGAAGACCCAAGTGGAAGAAAAAGTCAAGGGAAAAGATAAACCCGCTGCTTTAAAAGCGAATTTGGCAAGATTTTCTATTTTCTTGTTAGCAAGGGCAGTGTTGTAGACCTAGAGAGTTGAGAAACCGGAGGGTCTACTTAAGGTGGAGTCAACCACTTCAAGATCAAGTCCTGAGAGAACGGAAACAACCCTCTGCAACTTCTTGTTCTCTTGGAAAGGTTTTTCAGGGTGTTTCCAAGCCGCATCCAGGAGGGAGTCTAATTCAGTGTGAGGGCTGAAGACCTTGGGGTGCGTCTGGAGCGGCGAAAGGAGACTTCAGGAGTGGGATCCAAAGTTCCAGGGTCCAGTAAATTGAAAGTGTTTAAATGGCTGACACTAAACTGTCCACCATGTCAGACACGTTAGTCTGGTCCTCCGTATCCGAGGAAGAGTCAGACACCTCATCCGCCAACTCGCCAGGAGATCGAGAGGATGCAGTAGTAGTTTTGGACTAAGGTGTGGGAGATCTAGAACGGGAAGGTGGAGACCCGGAACGGTCGCTGGGAGAACGACCATGGGACGGGGGTGTCACCGGGAGGCCGGAGACACAGAGTGAGACAGGCAGAAAGGGGACCTGAAGGAATCAGATGACAGGACCTTAGGGCATTTGGAACGCCTGGAAGGGGGATCAGAGAGACTGAGCAGTCGTCTTGGAAAGAAGGTCACAATGAGGATCGCTCCAAAACGGTGACCACTGACCGTGAGACCCGTGCCAGGTCGAAATGGACTGGGAAAGGGAGGGGACCCATTCTGGGGTAGTAGCAGAAACCGCCCGTTTTGAGGGGTTATCCTGGGCAGGGGGCACAGGAGGGTTGGGTCGCAAGGTAAAACAGGCAGGACAAGTTACCTCAGCGGAAAAGCCAAGCATCTTCGATTTGCAGCCCACAAATGAATAGTAAGTGACTAGGGCTGAAGCCACCTGTCTGGTGGGAAAATCAGGTCCGGGGTCAGACATAGCACTAGTGAGACGTCAGCAAAGAAAAAAAATTGGAGCAATCTCACTCAGGTTCCTGTGTCCTGTAGAGGGAGCTGGAGGAGCAGAAGTACACAGCAGTGCAGCAGTCAATCAGCCAAGAGGAAAGAGAGTGATAGACCAGCAGAAGCCTGAGGAGGTGGAGCCCGAGGGGAGTAGCATGGCCCCCAGGGAAATGATTGGAGCAGGGATGGGGGGGTAATGGCAATAACCCCTAAAGCACGCAAACCGCACTGATAGGTAGGGGGGGTGTCGGGGGTTAATAACTCATTTATGAATTATTATGGTCACCACAATATGAAAAATATTATGTCCGTTATAAATTGCCAAAAATATACAAACAATGCAATTCACCATATCTGGGCCCGACTATTTTCCCAGATATGAGTTCTATAGTAGTGGTAAAGTAACTTTTGCAATATAATAAAATAATAACACAGTTATTATAAAAATAAGTACATTTATTTGTTACAGTTGATTAACTTTAAGGAGAGTAATACAAACAGACGATGATAATATCAATAAAAAGATATAAAGAAAATAGCAATGACCTATTGTCAGATTTAAACTATGATGTATTAGTAAGTTAACTAACAACATTAAACTTGGTGACAGAAGTTCAGATATCCGTATATTACTTTGTGTGGAGATAGAGATGAGTGAACTTACAGTAAATTCGATTCGTCACAAACTTCTCGGCTTGGCAGTTGATAATTATCCTGCGTAAATTAGTTCAGCCTTCAGGTGCTCCGGTGGGCTGGAAAAGGTGGATACATTCCTAGGAAAGAGTCTCCTAGGACTGTATCCACCTTTTCCAGCCCATCAGAGCACCTGAAAGCTTAACTTATTTATGCAGGAAAAGTCATCAACTGCCGAGCCGAGAAGTTTGTGATGAATCGAATTTACTGTAAGGTCGCTCATCTCTATGTGGAGATCATCACCTTATATGATATCATCTCTAGATATATAAAATGGGAATAAACCCCGCCCAGTCCTAACCGCAGCTTTCCCTGGTAAGATACAGTATTTATTTATACTATTTATCAGGAAAAACCTAAATAAATTTTTCCTCGTGGCAATAATTATTATGTCATGTATACAAGCAGAGTGGGATCACAACAGACTATGCTTTATATGCAATATGATTATCGCATTAATCCCCATAAGACACCCCGTTCATCTGCAGTAGAAGGGGGTGGCTTATAAACTAATGTTACCATCTCACAATTGAATATAAAAATTTTATAAGCCGTCTGCTCATAAACATGAAATAACTGTCCCCATTAAAATTAGGTAACTTAAATAAGAAACCTGTGTATCTTACCAAGAGCACTTCTAAATAAAAGAAAGATGGCTGCACGGATCCCATGGGAATGCCTGTATTCATAACCGTTGAGTAGGGAAGAATGGGCTTATGGACTAAAGTATTTCTCCCTGACTCTTCATGGCTCCGCCCCTTCAGGTAGCCTTTGTGATGAGGATGGGTCCCTCTGTCTGTATGGCTGTGTCTCTGAGTCTGTGTTCTTGGACGTCTGTCACCTGTAAGTCTCCCTGTCCTGCTTTTAGCTTGTCTCCTATCTAAAAGATCCACCCCCCACAATTTCAGATCATCCAATAATGATTGGTGGCTGTGTATATGGAGATCAGGGCAAGTCACATGTCTAGTCTCATGACATCACAGCTAATCATTAATTTACTCTTTATATACTAAGTGATAAAATTCACCATAAGGGGTAGAGGGTAGAGGGTAGAGGGTAGAGGGTAGAGGGTAGAGGGTAGAGGGTAGAGGGTAGAGGGTAGAGGGTAGAGGGTAGAGGGTAGAGGGTAGAGGGTAGAGGGTAGAGGGTAGAGGGTAGAGGGTAGAGGGTAGAGGGTAGAGGGTAGAGGGTAGAGGGTAGAGGGTAGAGGGTAGAGGGTAGAGGGTAGAGGGTAGAGGGTAGAGGGTAGAGGGTAGAGGGTAGAGGGTAGAGGGTAGAGGGTAGAGGGTAGAGGGTAGAGGGTAGAGGGTAGAGGGTAGAGGGTAGAGGGTAGAGGGTAGAGGGTAGAGGGTAGAGGGTAGAGGGTAGAGGGTAGAGGGTAGAGGGTAGAGGGTAGAGGGTAGAGGGTAGAGGGTAGAGGGTAGAGGGTAGAGGGTAGAGGGTAGAGGGTAGAGGGTAGAGGGTAGAGGGTAGAGGGTAGAGGGTAGAGGGTAGAGGGTAGAGGGTAGAGGGTAGAGGGTAGAGGGTAGAGGGTAGAGGGTAGAGGGTAGAGGGTAGAGGGTAGAGGGTAGAGGGTAGAGGGTAGAGGGTAGAGGGTAGAGGGTAGAGGGTAGAGGGTAGAGGGTAGAGGGTAGAGGGTAGAGGGTAGAGGGTAGAGGGTAGAGGGTAGAGGGTAGAGGGTAGAGGGTAGAGGGTAGAGGGTAGAGGGTAGAGGGTAGAGGGTAGAGGGTAGAGGGTAGAGGGTAGAGGGTAGAGGGTAGAGGGTAGAGGGTAGAGGGTAGAGGGTAGAGGGTAGAGGGTAGAGGGTAGAGGGTAGAGGGTAGAGGGTAGAGGGTAGAGGGTAGAGGGTAGAGGGTAGAGGGTAGAGGGTAGAGGGTAGAGGGTAGAGGGTAGAGGGTAGAGGGTAGAGGGTAGAGGGTAGAGGGTAGAGGGTAGAGGGTAGAGGGTAGAGGGTAGAGGGTAGAGGGTAGAGGGTAGAGGGTAGAGGGTAGAGGGTAGAGGGTAGAGGGTAGAGGGTAGAGGGTAGAGGGTAGAGGGTAGAGGGTAGAGGGTAGAGGGTAGAGGGTAGAGGGTAGAGGGTAGAGGTAGGGTAGAGGGTAGAGGGTAGAGGGTAGAGGGTAGAGGGTAGAGGGTAGAGGGTAGAGGGTAGAGGGTAGAGGGTAGAGGGTAGAGGGTAGAGGGTAGAGGGTAGAGGATAGAGATAGAGATAGAGATAGAGGATAGAGATAGAGATAGAGATAGAGATAGAGATAGAGATAGAGATAGAGATAGAGATAGAGATAGAGATAGAGATAGAGATAGAGATAGAGATAGAGATAGAGATAGAGATAGAGATAGAGATAGAGATAGAGATAGAGATAGAGATAGAGATAGAGATAGAGATAGAGATAGAGATAGAGATAGAGATAGAGATAGAGATAGAGATAGAGATAGAGATAGAGATAGAGATAGAGATAGAGATAGAGATAGAGATAGAGATAGAGATAGAGATAGAGATAGAGATAGAGATAGAGATAGAGATAGAGATAGAGATAGAGATAGAGATAGAGATAGAGATAGAGATAGAGATAGAGATAGAGATAGAGATAGAGATAGAGATAGAGATAGAGATAGAGATAGAGATAGAGATAGAGATAGAGATAGAGATAGAGATAGAGATAGAGATAGAGATAGAGATAGAGATAGAGATAGAGATAGAGATAGAGATAGAGATAGAGATAGAGATAGAGATAGAGATAGAGATAGAGATAGAGATAGAGATAGAGATAGAGATAGAGATAGAGATAGAGATAGAGATAGAGATAGAGATAGAGATAGAGATAGAGATAGAGATAGAGATAGAGATAGAGATAGAGATAGAGATAGAG
This sequence comes from Hyla sarda, assembly GCF_029499605.1. Classification (NCBI taxonomy): domain Eukaryota; kingdom Metazoa; phylum Chordata; class Amphibia; order Anura; family Hylidae; genus Hyla; species Hyla sarda. The sequence continues at coordinate 49,237,505 of NC_079192.1, read as the reverse complement.
ATAGAGATAGAGATAGAGATAGAGATAGAGATAGAGATAGAGATAGAGATAGAGATAGAGATAGAGATAGAGATAGAGATAGAGATAGAGATAGAGATAGAGATAGAGATAGAGATAGAGATAGAGATAGAGATAGAGATAGAGATAGAGATAGAGATAGAGATAGAGATAGAGATAGAGATAGAGATAGAGATAGAGATAGAGATAGAGATAGAGATAGAGATAGAGATAGAGATAGAGATAGAGATAGAGATAGAGATAGAGATAGAGATAGAGATAGAGATAGAGATAGAGATAGAGATAGAGATAGAGATAGAGATAGAGATAGAGATAGAGATAGAGATAGAGATAGAGATAGAGATAGAGAGATAGAGATAGAGATAGAGATAGAGATAGAGATAGAGATAGAGATAGAGATAGAGATAGAGATAGAGATAGAGATAGAGATAGAGATAGAGATAGAGATAGAGATAGAGATAGAGATAGA